>NC_029789.2:86478013-86495011 GCF_000816755.2 Arachis ipaensis
TATTCTGGTTTCTCTTTTCTCTGTATCTCTTTACTCTGTTTTAATTACTCTGTTCTCTGTATCTCTTTTCTCTTCTCTGATTACTCTTTTCATCTGTATCTGTATTACTCTTTTTCTCTTTATCTCTTTACTTTACTCTGGTTACTCTGTTTTCTGTGTTTTTCTACTCTGCTCTGATTTTTCTGCTTAACATATGTATTTAAAGTTTATCTAAATTTTGGTATGAATAGTTCGCCTGTCCCAAGTATAGGTTCATTAAGTCTATACTGAAACAGTTTAACTTTTCATATAATATCTAACCCTAGTCACAACTCAAGGACTAACTATGTTGCCCTAGTTCGTTCACTAAAAGAACAACTTTAAATCCGAAAACTCTCAACTGACCAAATCTCACTCAGTATGTTAGGAAGAGATATCTCACCTTAGACTTGCTGGAAATTTACGTTTCTTGGCTCTCAAGTCAAGTTAAGCATGATTCCTAAGGAAGAACATCAAGAAAACACATGTTTTGCATGGTTTTCCTTGAAAACCGAATTGAAATGGGAGAGAGACAGCCATCTCACCTTATTTCCATCCTTGATAATTTACATGGTTATGTAGAGGAAGAAGAGAGGATCATTTTGGTGAAATCGGAGTTTTGATTTGAGTTTTAGTTCAGAAGAAATCAAGCTTTGAAGATTAAGTGTTCATGAAAGTTTCTCTCTTTTCTCTCTTGTTATTTTCGGCCAAAATGATGAAATGAGACAGCCTTGGAGGTCTTGGGGGTGTAAGGTGAGTTGTGATTGGTTGGCTTGGATGTGGATTAAAATAATATTAAAATATTTCTGGTGTACAACTACTAAAACTAGGTGTACCGGAACACTCGTAAAAACATCTCTAAAAAATATTTTCTGAGCTACTAGCATAAATGATACTAGTAACATATTTATTATGAGAATAGAACATGTATAATGAGGCCTTAGCATTGCTAAATTCATCAGAGAGTGCTGGTGCTAAGCTGCACCAGTAAACCGTAAACTCGGTTAAACCGATTTTCTGTTTTTAACAAAAACAGACCAGGTAACCTTATAATATCATTCAAGCATTTTATAATACTAATATAATGATAATATTATACTATTATCTCTCTCCTCTGATGAATCAAGTCCGGTTCGTCAAACAGAGACTATTTACGAAAATCAGAATCAAAACTGCCAACCGATACGGTTCAAAAACTAGGTTCTTCGCGATTGCATTATCGAGCTTGCCTCAGAGGAGGTTCTAGCTTAAGGATGACATAATGATAATTAGGATTGAGATGCTTGATGATATAGCAGAGGTGTTCCCTTTATTGATCTTCTGGAGAAATCCGTACTTTCAGAAAAGATCTCATGTACTCGAAAATCATGGGTGTTACAAAAGGAGGTATTGATAAAGGCAGTCATACAGGTGATTCCGGTCTATGTTGTGAATGTTACCAATTTTCCAAAATCTTTCTGTAAAAGAATCAAAGCAGCAATTGCCAGATTTTGGTGGTCAAATAATGGGAAGGAAATAAGCATTCATTAGAAGAGTTGGGCAAACATGACAAGGAGTAAGAAGAGTGGAGGCTTGGGTTTTAAAGACCTAGAATGTCAAAATTTAGAACACTTGGCTAAACAAGCTTGGAGGCTACTAAAAGAGGAAGATGCTATATGGGTGCAGATTTTGAAGGCCATTTATTATCCTAATTGCAGCCTATGGGAGGTAACAGAAGGAAGAAACGCATCATGGATATGGAAGAGTTTGTTGGAAGGAAGAGACTTCCTCAAAAGGAAGGCTGGAGTGTAAGAAATACAGTGGAGATAGAAATTTGGAAGGATAACTGGGTGATAGGAAAAAGAAAACCAGATAGGTGTGGAGATTGTAGATTTAGAAAGGTGAGCGATTTGATAAGAGATAGGGAGCGTTGGGATACGGATAAAATTCATGATATATTTCCTGGTGACGTAGTTGAATTAATACTCAAAACACCAATCAGTTTGATCAATAAAAGGGATAATTTCATTTGGCCATATAGGAGTGCTGGACAGTACTCAGTGAGAACAGGTTACCACATCGCAAAAGAGGAGAAGGATGCTAGGGAGGAGAGAAATCTCAGTAAAGCTTCAACAAGTCAGAATTTGAGGGAGGTTTGGGAAAAGCTGTGGAAGCTACCGGTGCTATTGATGCGGCAAAAATTAGCCGATTAAGAAATTAATATAAGAAATACGTTGCAAATACAGTTCTTAACCAGCAAAAATCCGCTTATCAATTTAGAAGGTTGTCACAAAATTAGAATGAAAATATTGGGAGTAGAAATTTCAGGTCATCTCCCAACGAGTTGACAAAAGGGTGCTATTTTATTAGTTAGGAGTTTTCCAAGAAATTTTGAGAGTTGGAGAACAGAAAAATAAAGGATTGTGAATTAAAGCAATATAAATTAAAAGAGATTTATATAATCAAGTAAAAAGCCTTGACCGGGAGAATGATTAATTAGAAGTTCTATCCTTGTTGAAATTCTCTCAAGTGTAGTATCAAGAGGTTGTTGTTCTACTTAGTCATCCCTTACCTGATAAAGGAAAGTCAAGTAACTAACTAACCAACTATAAACCTCAGGTCCTAATCCTCTCCCCAATGAAGGGTTAGAGTTAGAGACTAGAGAGTCAGCCAACAACTTCCAATTAAAATTAACACTTGAGTATTCCAACTCAAGGGTCTCCTTTTAATCAACCCCCAAGTCAAGTTGGGAGTCTACTCCATTGACATGAATATAATGTTCACAAAAATATAGGAAGAAGACATGATAAATTAAATAAAATAGGAATTGAAAATTAATTAAAAGTAAAAATAGTTCTTTGCATTAATAAATCCCAAAATCATAACATACTTATCTGAATAGGGTCAATAAGTAATTAAAAGAGTAAAGGAATAAGAAAAGAAACTAGAATAATGAAACTTCAACGGAGGTAGTGACTCTTCTCAATATCCAAAGAAAAAGCATAAAACTATAAAACTAGAAATCTATTAATGTGAAGAAAACCTAGAGGAAGAGTGATTTCTCTCTAAGATTCTAATCTAAAAACTAAAAACTATGTGAATAAGAATGTGTGTTGAGTCTCTGCTTGTCCCTTGCCTTTAGTCTGTATTTCTGGGCCGAAAACTGGGTCCAAACTCGGCCCAAAATCGCCCCCAGCATTTTCTGCAATTTTTGTAGGTAGCGCATGTCACGCGTACGCGTCAGTCACGCGTGCGCGTCGTTTGACGATTTTCTTTGTCACGTGTACGCGTTAGGCACGCACACGTATTGCCGTGCGAACTTCAATGCACGCACACACGTGAGCCATGCGTCTGCGTCGCTTCTTGCTGGTTGTCTCCTTTATTTCTTGTGCTCCTTCCATTCATGCAAGCTTCCTCTCCATCCTCTAAGCCATTCCTACCCTATAAGGCCTGAAAACACTTAACACATAGATCACGACATCGAATGGTAAAAAGGGAAATTAAAAATATACAATTTAAAAGTTTAGGAAGCAAGTTTTCAATTATGGAACAAAACTATGAAGGAATTATAAAATCATGCAATTTGTATGAATAAGTGTGCAAGGAATTGATAAAAACGACTCAATTGAGCACAAGATAAACCATAAAATAGTGGTTTATCAAACTCTCCACACTTAAACATTAGCATGTCCTCATGCTAAGCTCAAGGAGACAAAAGAATGAATAGGGGAAAGTAAGACTCATGAGATGCAACTTATCTATATGCTAAGATGTTTCTGTCTACTTGGTTAAAAGTAAATAAGTTCTCCAAGACAAAAATAAATCAGATTCCACTAATTCAAATCATACAATAAAAGACAAGTAAACCTGTAAGAAGACAGCTCATTAAAGCAGGGAGCATAGAATCAAGCATTGAACCCTCACTGGTAGTGTATATCACTCTAATCTCTCAAGTGTCTAGGGTTAATCAGTCTACTCTTCTCTAGTTATGCTCTCTAGACCTTGTTCTTCATCTAACCAATCAACAAATATTTAGTTTACCAATGCAAACATCATGAGATCTTTTCAAGGTTGTAATGGGGCTAAGTTAAGGGTGAGGATATATGTATGGCCAAGTGAGCTATAATATGAATCTTTGACTAACCTAAGGTTTTACCTAACACACACACACACACACACACTCTATATACTTCTAAAATCATGCCTAGCTACCCATAATTCCCACTTTTGCATATTTCATATACTCATGTACCAAAATTTTCTTCAATTTCATCACTTATGCATTGATCTTTTATTTAACTTAACATTGGGGTAATTTTGTCCCCTTATTTATTTACTTACTTATTTATTTGATATATATATATATATATATATATATATTATATATATTTTAAACATGAAAGCAAACATAACTTTATCAATGCACATAGGTTTTGAATTTTTTTCTAGTCTCACATGAGTAGGTACCCAAATTCCCAATATCTTTTTCAATAGAACACTGTACACTTTCATCAACCCAAGTTCCCACAGTTTCCCACACTTAATTGATACACAATCTCTAACTCAAGCTAACCAAAGATTCACTTGGGGTAATTAATTGTTTTTCTGCCTAAGACTAGTGATGTGGTAAAATATAGAACAAATAGGGATTAAAAGGCTCAAGGTGGCTAACAAAGGTGATTGAAAGGGTAGGCTATTTGGGATAAGTGAGGTAATAACAAACAATGGCCTCAATCATATGCAAGCATGTAAATATACTAAACAATGGACATATAGAATGGAACAAAATATAGATTACAGTCAAAGAGAAGGAGACACACAAGAATAAAATATTATGGTTAAATAATGTAACCATGTTATTAAGCTCAAATCTCACAGGTTGTGTGTTGTTAGCTAAAATTCATGTTCCAAATTACAATCTTCAAGCAAGTTTATCACAAAAGTTTTCAATTTAAATTAGTGAAATATTGTAAAATAGGGTCTTGAAAAGAAACTCATTACTTTAAGCAAGCAAAACATACATGCAAACAATTATTATTATGCAATCTATCCTATCTAACAAAAGAAAAAGTCAAATGTTGGGGTTAAGAGAGAGAAAAGTTACCTCCAGAAGTCAAGGACTGACCTCCCCACACTTAAAGCTTAGCACGGTCCTCCGTGCCATCAGTAAGGAACAAGGGAGGGCTGGAAGAGTCGCCTCCAGTGTTTGGTTCGCCTTGGCTATCTGTACTACTGGATGAAGGGGAGTTTGGGGTATCCTTTTGTTCTGAGGGTAGGTGTGTACCAGCTCTGAGGTCCTTCAGATAGTTGTATATGCGCTTGTTACCTTTGTGTCTCCTGCCCGATATGACACACCTACTGCAGAGACTAAATCTGAAACCAAAGCGGGAAAAGACAGGTTACCCGCAATCTGTACATGTCCCATGGCATCCCGGATGTGTCGGGACAGGTTGAGGGGTTGCTCTGTCAGGATGTACCAGATGAGGACAGCCATGTCTGCTGTGAAGGTCGACTTGTGAGTGCTCAGAAAGACATACTGGAACATAATCTGTGCGCACACGCGAGCCTCCAGGGTGAGTGACTGGGCTGAGATGCTCTTGGGTTTTGAACGATGCTGCCTGTAGATCCACTTGCTGCCAGGTTGGGCTATAACTCTAAGTACGCTATCTTAGTCAAACTGATACATCTGGCACTTACGAGATGCTTCTTGATATGCATCCCATCACTCAGAACTAGGTAGAAGGTCCAATGCTCTCTGTATGGCACCCTCGGAGATAGGGACCTGTTGCTGACGGACGAAGACGGTCTGTAGAGTAGGTGAGTAGAAGTTTGAGTAGAATTCAACTACCCATGATAAGTTGGCCTCTCGTGGTTGCCTCCTCAAAAATCCCCATTGTCTCCTCTCTATTCGGGGCTCCACAAAATCAACAAAGTGTGTTGGGACAATGAGTAGATGCTCATTGTTGTAGTTCCTCTCAGGTAGGATGGGGAACATCTGTTCGCAATAATGGTTAGCAAACCGTGTGGAGTGCCGGGCGGGAAAGACTTTCTCTGATTTATTAACTTTAATGATCCTCTTCACCCGCTTTGTTGGTGGCTTGACACTGGTAGATGGAACTGCCTTTGCCAGTGTTCTCTTAGTTCCTCTCCTAGCCGGTGGCTTGTCAGTGGCCTTCTCTTTTCCTTTCTTGGTACCCATGCCTAAGGAAGAAGAAAAAGGAAGAATGTGAAATATATGTGACCAAACCGGAAGGAAGAAAATCCAAGTGATAATAAATGCCAAAGGAAAGATGTTAGCTCAAATACATGATAGCTACAACATGTAGGTAAGACATCAATGAAGAGTAATAAGGCAATTCATAATTAAATAGATGCAAGAGGTGAAAGCATGCAAGGAATAGGCATAAGAAACATAACTCAAGCATCAAAAATTAGGTGTGCCAAAATAAAAAGCATGTGTAATGATGAGAATTGTGAATGATAATCCCAAATACATGTGGAGTGCAAGGGTTTTGAAAAAGAGGCATTCAAGTAAAAGAGTAAAACAAAATAGAGTTCAAGATGCCATAAGGGCTTTTTCACAAACACTTGGTGAGCAAGATAGAATAGGAATGAAAATAATATAATCCAAATGTATATGAGAGCCAAATTAAAATATCAATTGTCAAATCACTCCATATAATAACCACAAGCTTCAGGATAATAAGGTAATACCCAAATAAAACTCCAATACCAACATAAGAATGCATAAAAAAGAAAAGAAAAAGAAACCATAAATAAGTAAGCTAAAAGAAAGATAGAGAAGAAAGAAACATAAATAAATGCAATAATGAAAGAGTATATGGGGGGAGGGAAAAAAAAGAACCTTAATGAAGAAGATGAAGAAGGAAAGAGGAAAGTAGTAGAAAGTAAGAAAGAATAAGGAGGAAGAAAGAAAGAAAGAAGAAATAATTAGGATTGAAAAGAATTTTGATTGGGGGAGAGGGGATTTGAAATCAGGTGCTGAGGTGGTTTAATTGTGCATCGCTTGCGATGCGTACGCGTGCATCACGCGTACGCGTGGGTTGCGCGATTTCCAAGCGACGCGTAAGCGTCAAGGACGCGTACGCATGGCATGGGTTGTGCAATTGGCGAGAAGGCAGCCCCCGCGCGCACAACTTTCTGTTTGATACGCCCTGGAGTCGAAAATGCATACGACGCGTGTGCGTCAGGGATGCGCGCACGCGTGGATGGCCTGGATGGGAAGACGACGCGTACGCGTCAGGGACGCGTACGCATGATGGAGGTTGTGCTCCCAGCATAGTTCCAGCCCCACACCATCATGACTCTCTGGCCATACACCCATTTACGCCGATTTGCAGGGTCACGCGTACGCGTGATGGACGCGTACGCGTGAGGGGCCAAAATTGCAAGCGACGCGTACGTGTGAGGGACGCGTACGCGTGGCCTTGCTTGTGCCTAAGGCATGCTTCCAGCCATGCTCCCGCGTAACTCTTTGTTCCATTCCTTTAGTTCACGCACTCATATGTGCGGCGTACGTTTCAGCGACGCTTGCACGTCGAGTGCACCCTTTTTTTTATCGCAGAATGCAAAATGCAGAATGCAGATGAGTATGCAGAAATTATGAATGACTACTTATGAAAAACAAAAGAAAATGACACTAGGAATGAAAAGGAACAATCATACCATGGTGGGTTATCTCCCACCTAACACTTTGTTTTTACGTCCTTAAGTTGGACGGTTCACAAGCATAGTCTGCTTCTGATGGTGGGTCTTCCAAGAGGAAGATCTCTAGCTCTTTGGTGTTCTTCATCTTCTCACCATGGTACAGCTTTAAGCGATGTCCATTGACCTTGATGAATTTGGAACTTGAGGGATGACTCAGGTGGAAGACTGATAAACCCCAATTTTGTAGTTTATATTGTGTGGAATTTGGGGGGTTTTGTCAATATTTTTCACACTTATCCACAAGAATTGCATGGTTTAGTGTTATCTTCCTAATATTGCTCCATGATGAAAAACATGCTTCTTTTGCCTTAGCATTGCTCTATTTTGATCCTCTTTTATTACCATTCGATGCCGTGACATGTTTGTTGAGTGATTTCAGAATTTATAGGGCAAGAATGGCCTAGAAGAGAGAAAGAAAGCATGCACAAGAGAAAGGAACATGAAGATTTGGATTTTGGGAATTTCAGTATGGGCGTGCACGCGTACCTCGCGCGCACGCGTGGATGTGGACAGCTGGAAGTGGCGTGCGAAATTCGGCGCATCTGCGCAGATTAGAGAAATCCACACCGGCGCGCACGCGTACATGGCGCGCACGCGTGGATCGCAAAATCAATCAGCGCGCACGCACGCATGGCGCGTACGCGCGATAAGCTGCATATGACCTCATTAAAGAAAATCATGCCTGGCGATTTCTGAGGCTCAAGAGGCCCAAATTCAAGTTGGTTCTGCATGAAAAAGACCCAAGGATGCTAGGGGGAAAGGGGGGATCATTCATTCACACTGAGACACAATTTTTAGCTAGTTTTTGGTTCTTGTTATTCTAGAGAGAGAAACCCTTGTTCCTCTCTAGATCTAGTTTGATTTGATCTTCCCTTGTTGAATTCTGAATTGGATCTTGTTAATCACTAGTTTTGATTGCTTAATTTGAATTCCTTAGCATAATTTTGTTTAGATCTTGTGTTAGATTTATATTTTCTTGTCAATTGTAATTTTATACCCATTTCATGAATCTTGTGAATCTTGAATTGTTAATGTTACATTGATGATTTTCATAGTTAATTGTGTTGTTTGAGTGATTGTATGTTGACAATTGTTAGTGGGTACTTGTTAATTTCAATTTAATTGCAATTTGAATATGTTTTTTAGTAATGCTTACCATGTGTTTGATGAAATGTTTCCCTTGATTATGGAGTAGTTCTCTTTACTCTTGGCCTAGGCTAAGGGAATTGGGTAAACTTGAGTCATTGGGTCTAATAGATTTGATGATTTGGGAACCCTTAGTGGTCAATTTGATTGCCATTGACACTAGCCTACTACTAAGTCAATTAGTAGTTAGGCTAGACCTTATGGGTTGATGTTGACTAAACTATTTAACAAATTTCAAGTGTAGAAGTAGATTTAATGAGTTTGATTTCTCATAATTGTCAAGATATGGTTATTAGACAAGGATAGTGACCCCAATTCCCATGTCTAGCCAAGAGTTGCTTTATTATTCGTATTTGAAAACCTCAAAAACCCTAATTGCTTGTCTTAGTTATAGTTATTTAGTTAGTCTTAGAGTAGATTTATCTTGGATGTTATCTTATTAGTTTGGAATTGCGTACATTCTGCTTTAGTTATTTGAATTAGTTTCTTGCATTTCAAGATTACTTTCTTGTTAGGATTATTAGTTTAATTTCTTGCTCATGACTTGCAACCCCGGAATTCTAACCAACGTTGATGTGTATGTTTACCCATTACTTGTGAGACGACCCGAGGTTTGAATACTTCGGTTACTTTTATTAGGGTTGAACTTGTGACAACAAATTCCTTCGAAATTTGATCCGCGGATTATTTGTTGGTTGAGGGCTATACTTGCGACGCGAAAATCTTGTGAAATTCCTTACCGACGGTATTCTGCCCCTATCAAAGACTCCGTATGGCTCTGCCTTCTCTACTCTATAGGGGCCTTCCCACCTTGACTTCATCTTGCCTGGCATGAGCCTCAACCTTTAGTTGTAAAGGAAAACTAGCTCCCTAGGTCTGAACTCTCTTCTCTTGATATGCTTGTCATGCACAACCTTCACCTTCTCTTTATATAACCTGGATTGTCATATGCTTCGAGTCGAAGGGTCTCTAGTTCTCCCAGGTAGCTTTCTTTCAGCACCGGCCTTCTCAAATCCCATGTTGCATTCCCTTACAGCCTAGAAAGCCTTGTGTTCCACCTCCACTGGGAGGTGACAATCCTTTCCGTATACTAAGCGGAAGGGGCTCATTCCTATGGGTGTCTTGTATACTGTCCGATAAACCCAGAGCGCATCTACAAGTCTGGTGCTCCAGTCCTTCCTATGAGGTTTGACTATCTTCTGTAGAATACGCTTGATCTCTCTGTTAGGCACCTCTGCTTGCCCATTGGTCTGGGGATGATAAGCTGTAGCTACCTTGTGAATGATGCCATGTCTCTTTAGTAGGCCTGTCAATCTCCTATTACAAAAGTGAGTGCCTTGATCACTCACGATTGCTCGCAGTGACCGAAAGCAACAGATAATATGATTTCTAACAAAAGAGACAACGGTGTTAGCATCATCAGTACGGGCAGGAATTCCTTCCACCCATTTAGAAACATAATCTACAGCTAACAGTATATATAAGAAACCACTAGAGTTGGGGAATGGACCCATGAAGTCAATGCCCCAAACATAAAAAATTTCACAGAATAGCATAAGCTGTTGGGGCATCTCATCCCTCTTGGATATATTTCCAAACCTTTGGTATGGAGAACAAGATTTACAGAAGGCGGTAGCATCTTTAAAAAGAGTGGGCCACTAGAATCCACAGTCTAAAATTTTTTTAGCTGTTCTTTGAGGACCAAAATATCCACCACTCTCAGAAGAGTGGCAGGTCTCTAAAATGGACTGGAATTCTGATTGAGGCATACACCTTCTAATTATTTGGTCAGCACCATACCTATATAAATATGGGTCATCCCATATATAATATTTGGACTCGCTTTTCAGCTTGTCCCTTTGATGCTTAGTAAAATTGGGAGGGAAGGTATGACTAACTAAATAGTTAGCTATAGGCGCATACCAAGGAACTACTTCAGATATTGCGTGCAAGCTATCAATTGAAAAAGCATTTGAAATAACCTTGTTGAGGAACCTTGTTACATACTCGGCAAGCTAGACGGCGGTTGGACTATACGGCTAGTACTTCGGCCTCTCTTGAGGAACATACCGAATTACTAGACGGTACCGAGAGTGACTTGGAGTCCACTACTTCCTATTCTTTTGTTGGCACTACTAATACATCTTTGCATCCTATAGGTGAACCATATATGGCGGAGCCACGACGGATCACTTTGCATGAGCAAGGAGCTCCGGATATCATACTTCAACCTTTGCATGCAAGGTATCCCAACCTTGATCCAAATTTTGAGTTGAAAAGTAGCTTGATACATCTACTTCCTAAGTATCATGGGGTGCCAGATCAAGACCCCATCCGACATCTAAGAGACTTTCAAGTTGTTTGTTCTATAGCTCGAAGGCATGGAGCCGATGAGTTGGCTATTATGGTTTTTGCCTTTCCCTTCTCTCTTGAAGGGCAAGCAAAGACATGGTTCTATTCACTACCGGATGACATTGTGACCAATTGGGATTTCTTGAGAAGAGAGTTTCTAGATAAGTTCTTCCTACCGGAGAAGACAGATTATGTCCAGAAGGAGATCTCGGGGATAATACAAAGGGATCAAGAGAGTTTATATGAGTATTGGACTCGGTTCAAGAGGCTATTGGAATCTTGTCCACACCATGGATTGAACACTCACTTGCTCATTAGTTACTTCACCGGAGGTCTTTGTGTGGAAGATAGAAGATTGCTCACCGCTTCTAGTGGTGGTTCCCTTTCAAAAAATAAGACAGAGGGAGAAGCTTGGAAATTGATAAATGATGTTGCCGAGGCTACACAACATGTACGGGTGAGAAGTAATCCTCTCAAGGTTGTGGTAGAACCATCCCCTTCCGAAGCAAGCTTGACCAAAGCGCTTGGGGACATGACCACTATCCTCACGCAAATACAAAAAGATCAAAAGAAATACTACTCCATCCAAGCCATCCAAGCCCCACCCCCAATTGCTCAACTTGAAGGCCCTCCTTGAAGCACCACACATTACACCGATCAATGCCATCAAATTCAAGAGAAAAATGCCCTTGTCGTGGCCAATGTGAATTACAACAACCGTCCGCCCTATCCTTCTCAAGGCCAAAATAACTACTCTCATGGTAGTAATCAAAACCAAGGGTGGAGGGATAATGCACAAGGGAGCAATCAAAACCAAAGATGGAACAACTCTTCTTATCATCACAACAACAACCAATCTTCATCCCAATACCACCATAACAACAATAACCACCAAGCCAACTAAAATCACCATAACCAAAACCAAAACAACTACACCAAATACCAAGCACCACACCATAGACAACAATCCAACCAAACCTCTTCATCTTCCACCAATCAAGTTGATGAGCTTAGAGTCGCTATGGAGAAACGGGACGAGAGCAACAAGGCTCAATTTGATGCCTTGGGCGCTCAATTGGCCAACCTCGCCAACATGCTTTCAAAGATGTCCATGTCCTCCTCCAACAACAACACCAACCAACCCTCAAGCTCTTCTAACCTTCCATCCCAACCCATTCCAAACTCCAATGGTGGTCTCAACGCTATCACTCTACGGTCAGGGACTACATTAGAGGAGATACCTCCTAGGGTCATAGAAGATATTCATGAGGAAGAAGTGGTTGTTGAAGTTCCGCATGAAGAAGAGGAGGTAGACAAAAGGCATGAGGAAGAAGGAGTGAGCCTTAAGGAACCCAAGAGGAAAGCTATAGTGGATAAGTCCATTCCTATCCTATTCCCTTCCATGGTGAAGAAAGCAAAGAAGACCCCGGAATTTGATTTGAACATGCTTCAAGTGTTCAAGAAGGTTGAGGTAACCATACCACTTCTTGATGCTATTCAACAAATTCCGAAGTATGTACAATTTTTGAAAGACTTGTGTACACATAAGGATAGGATAGGAGAGTTGGAGACATTATCCTTGGGTAGTTCGATTTCTTCCTTGATGGAGCCTCTTCCAAATAAATGTGGTGACCCTGGACCTTGTTTGGTGTCTTGTTGTATTGGAAGGCACACTTTTCATGACTGTATGTGTGATCTAGGAGCTTGCGTAAGCATCATGCCGCTTTCTATCTTTGTGCGGTTGAATTTAGCTCCATTAAAGAAGTTGGCGGCGAAGTTTGCCTTAGCCGATAAAAGTGTGATCACTGTGATGGGAATAGCGGAAGATGTACTTGTGGCGATCAAGGACTTGGTCTTTCCGGTTGACTTTTACATCCTTGAAATGCCTCCAACAGAAAATAGAAGCTCATCCTCCATTCTACTTGGTAGACCCTTCCTTAAGACCTCTAAATTTAAGTTAGATGCCTTCACCGGCACATATTCTTTTGAGGTTGGGGACAAGACTATCAAGTTCAATTTGGAAGAAGCCATAAAGCATCCTCCTGAAGAGCATTCCGTTCTTCGATGTGATGTAATCGATGAAGTGGTAGCGGAAGTGCGAAAAGAAGACTACAACAAGTTATGCTACCCTACTGTTGAAGGAACGAATGACCAAGAGGATGAACAAGAGAAAGTTATTGAGAATGAACTCCATGAGCTTGATGAAAAGGAACCTCAACTTGAGGCAAGGAGTGAACTGAATTCTCTTCCATCTCATTTGAAGTATGCTTTCTTAGAGGACAACCAAAAGTTTCCGGTTATTATTGCTAGTGAGCTTTCTAGTAAAGAAGAAGGGAAGCTCCTAGATGTTCTAAGAAAGTACAAGAAGGCAATTGGTTGGAGCCTAGCCGATATTGTTGGGATTGACCCTCGCAAGTGCACGCATCGTATCTTTCTCCAAGAGGGAGCTCGGCCGGTGAGGCAACCGCAAAGGAGGCTCAACCCAACCATCCTTGATGTGGTAAAGAAGGAGGTCACTAGGCTACTTGATGCGGGTATCATATACCCAATATTTGACAGTGAGTGGGTGAGTCCGGTCCAGGTTGTTCCCAAGAAATCGGGCATCACTGCGGTTAAAAAGAATGATGGTGAAGTGGTCACCAAGAGAGTACAAAACGCATGGCGAGTGTGCATCGATTATAGAAGATTGAATGCCGCCACAAGGAAGGACCACTACCCTTTGCCCTTTATCAATCAGAGGTTGGATCGTTTGGCGGGTAAATCCCATTATTGTTTTCTTGATGGATTCACTGGTTACTTCCAGATTCACATTGCTCCTGAGGATCAGGAAAAGACCATATTCACTTGTCCTTTTGGCACCTTTGCCTATAAAAGGATGCCATTTGGACTATGTAATGCACCTGTTACTTTTCTGCGGTGTATGACAAGTGTCTTTTTCAATCTGATGGAGAATTGTCTGGAAGTCTTTATGGATGACTTCAGTGTTTATAGAACTTCATTTGATTGTTGCTTAGAGAACTTGGCCAAGGTCTTAGTTAGATGTGTTGACACTAACCTTGTCTTGAATTTTGAAAAATGCCACTTTATGGTAAAACAAGGCATGGTGTTAGGACATGTAGTATCTCATGAAGGTATTTCTATAGACCCGGCCAAGATCGATGTTATCACCACTTTACCTCACCCCTCATCTGTGAGGGAGGTCTACTCGTTTTTGGGACATGCAGGATTTTACAAGCGCTTTATTAAAGATTTTAGCAGGATTGCTTTGCCATTGTCGCGCTTACTCCAAAAAGATGTAGACTTTGAGTTTGACAGTGCATGTGTGAGTGCATTTGAAGTGCTAAGGAGAGTTCTTACCACAGCACCGATTGTGCGAGGCCCCAACTGGATGCTACCGTTTGAGATAATGTGCGATGCGTCAAACCATGCTGTAGGTGCCGCGCTTGCACAGCGGGATGGTAAACTCCCTTATGTCATTGCTTACTCTTCTAAAACATTAGATGCAGCACAATCCAACTATACCACTACAGAAAAGGAACTCCTAGCTATTTTTTATGCTTTAGATAAATTCAGATCTTATTTGCTAGGGTCCAAGATAGTGGTATAGACGAATCATGCAGTTTTAAAATACTTATTGACAAAGAATGAGTCAAAACCTAGACTCATACGTTGGATCTTGCTTTTGCAAGAATTCGACATTGAGATTAGGAACCGGAATGGGTCTCAAAACTTGGTTGCGGATCATTTAAGCCGCCTAGAGATTTAAAATTTGACCCATTTTCGATCAATGACTCATTCCCATTGGATAGTTTGCATGTTGTGTCGGGTAGCTTTCCTTGGTTTGCACCAATGGCGAACTACTTGAATGCAAAAATCTTCCCTCCTAACTTTTCTAAACACCAAAGAGACAAGTTGAAGAGTGATTCCAAATACTATATTTGGGATGACCCTTACTTGTGGAGGAGGGGAGTGGACCAAGTAATTCAAAGATATGTCCCGGAATCTGAAATCTAACCCATTCTTGAAGCTTGCCATTCATCCGAATGTGGTGGCCACTTTGGCCCACAAAGGACAGCTAAAAAGGTGTTGGATTGTGGATTCTGGTGGCCAACTCTATTCAAGGATGCTAACCGGTTCTGTGTGTCTTGCCATCAATGTCAGAAGTCAAGAAACATGTCCCAAAGGGATGAGATGCCTCAGCAACCTATGTTGTTCTGTGAGATATTTGATGGGACATTGACTTTATGGGACTATTTCCCAACTCAAGTGGGTATCTATATATTCTGTTAGCGGTTGACTACGTGTCAAAGTGGGTAGAAGCGATACCTACCCGCCTTGATGACGCCAACACCGTCATTTCTTTTATTAGGAATAACATTGTATGCCGTTATGGGTCACCACGAGTAATTGTGAGCGACCAAGGATCCCACTTTTGTAACAGGAAAGTAGAGGCACTTCTCAAGCGCTATAAGGTATTGTATAAGATTGCCACTGCTTATCACCCACAGACCAACGGACAAGCGGAAGTGTCCAACCGGGAGATTAAGAGGATCTTGGAGAAAGTGGTCAATCCACAAAGGAAGGATTGGAGCGTCCGGTTAGGAGATGCACTATGGGCGTATAGGACGGCCTACAAGACTCCATTGGGAATGAGTCCCTTCTGGATCGTCTATGGTAAGGCATGCCACCTTCCGGTGGAGATTGAGCATAAAGCCTATTGGGCGGTAAAGCAGTGCAACATGGATTTAACCAAGGCAGGTGTGGCCAGGAAATTACAACTAGAGGAGCTCGAGTGTTTGAGGAACGAAGCATATGAGAATGCCCGAATTTACAAGGAAAAGACTAAAGCATTTCATGATTATCACATCCGGAAGAAGGATTTTCAAGAAGGTGATGAAGTTCTCCTCTATAACTAAAGACTTAGATTCATGCCTGGCAAGCTCCGTTCTAGATGGGAAGGACCCTTCAAGGTAAAGCAGATAAAGCCCTATGGGGTGGTGGAATTGTTTGATCCTAAAAGTGAAGCAACTTTTAAGGTGAATAGACATAGAGTGAAGAAGTACCATGGCTACAAGCTCCCAAAAGAGCTAGAGGTGTTCCTACTAATGGATGCACCTAGAGGAGGCGAAGCTTGAGCGACTGAACGTCCAACTTAAGGACGTTAAAGAAAAGTGCTTGGTGGGAGGCACCCCACCGTGGTAAGATCTTCCTTGTGTATACCTTCTTGTTTTTAGCTCTAGATTTTTGTACATTTTATGACTCCTTGATGTTGTTGATTGCATAGGTGACGCACGGAAAACTTGTCTCACAACAAATTTCCTTCGGCAAGTGTACCGAATTTGTCGTCAAGTAAAAACTCACAATAGAGTGAGGTCGAATCCCACAAGGATTGATTGATCAAGCAACTTTAATTAGAGAAATGTTCTAGTTGAGCGAATCCAGAATTTGAGTTGAGAGTTGCAGAAAATAAAATGGCGGGAAGGTAATGGACAAAAAAGTAAATACTAGAATTAAAGAGCTGAGAGTAAATGACTGAAAGTAAATTGCAGAATTGTAAATGGGAATGGGAAAATTGCTCATAAAAGTAAATAACAGAAATTAAAGAGAATGGGTAAGATCAGAAATTGGGAGTTCATTGGGCTTAGGAGATGAAACTAGAAGTGCAGAGAAAGTAAAATACAGAGAGTAGTTCTATGCCAAGAGGCTCCCTATAATTTCCAACCCTCTAAATAATTCAAAGCTAATCCTATATATACTACTCTTCTGTTCTTCTAA
>NC_029789.2:86495045-86512228 GCF_000816755.2 Arachis ipaensis
GTTAACTAAGTTAACGTGGGAGTTAACGTGGCTCATGGTGGCATGTGTGGGCTCCTTCCAACGTTAGTGAAAATGTTGGGTGTCACTAACATTGGCGTCACCTCCCTTCTTCACGTTAACTTCCATGTTAACTAGGTTAACGTTGGAGTTAACGTGGCTTCTTGGGGATAGTGTGTGTTCATCCCAATGTTAGTGACAATGTTTAGTGTCACTAACGTTGTCGACCACCTAGTCTCTTCACGTTAGCTTCCACGTTAACTAGGTTAACGTGGAAGTTAACATGGCCTTGTGTGACTTGGCCAACGTTAGTGACAATGTTGAATGTCACTAACATTGGCTTCCCCCTTTTCTTTTTAACGTTAGAGGCCACGTTAACTAAGTTAACGTGGACTCTAACGTGGCCCTCATGAAATCATGTAAAGTGCACAATGTATGCTTGAATCAAGATGTAAGTGAATATCTACCCAAAACTAGCTTATTTCCTAAGGAAATGCATGAAGCTACCCTAAAAACAGTAAAGAAAAGGTCAGTGAAACTGGCCAAAATGCCCTGGCATCACAACACCAAACTTAAAGCTTGCTTGTCCCTTAGCAAGTACTGGAACAAGAGAATGATGAAAGGAATGCTAAGAGAAATGAGTCATTCTTGTGGAAGTCATGTCCCTGGTTTTATGGTGGTTTCATGCATAGCAACTTAGGTTCATTCCTGGCTTTCAGATCTTTATCATGTCCTAGAATACTCACTGTGATTGCATCCCATGAGACTTTTATTCATTGATCCTTTTGTTGTTATTTCAGGGCTTACTTATTGCTTACTATTTTTCTTTTATTCCTCAACTTTGATTGTTCTTTCCCTTTTTCTTATTAGGATCTTCTTATTTATCTAGTCTCATGGGGTGTGTCTCAAGCATAGTATTCATGTCAGATAGTTGTCTTCCTACCTTTGTGGTTGAACCAACTTAGCTAACTTATGACCACACCACAAACTCAGGAACTTACTCCATAGTATGAACTCCTCTCTGGTCTTTTGAAAACACTCATTCTCTTTTCATTTGATTCAAAGGGACAGGTATACAAATAAGCAAAGTCAGGATGCAGTGACATAAGGACTAGCAATCATAGACCTCTTTAACACAAAAAAACTTAAAAGACGGAATTTAAAAAGGTTTAAGCCGCGAGTAACTATTAATCAAAAGTGCATTCGGACTTCCTATTTTCAACAATTCTGAGTATAATGGAATTAAGTAACAATGCAACCTTCGGGTGATGATTTCTAGTTGCCTTTTCTTTGTCATCATCTTAGTCCTTGCTACTTCACTTCCTTGGGTGAAGGTGCACCATTTCCTCATAAGATTCCTGCAAAGTTATTGAAGTTGCTTGTCCCCAAAGCACTTGAGACATAGTTAACTTGCATGTATGCTTGTTGCTTTTGAACTCAATTTGGTGTGTGAACACCAAACTTAGTTCCTTGCCCAGTATAAAACATTGCATATATGCAGAGAACCTCATATCTTGTTGTTAACAGAACAATTATTACTAAAGTCTAGCTATATCTAAGTGGTTTTCCTTGATTGGTTGGAGCTAACAATGTGTTTTGGGAATGGGGTGTAATTCTAATTAATGTCTTTGGTGGAACACCAAACTTAGAATCACACTTTCACTCTTGAATTGACTTGGTGTGGAACACCAAACTTAACTTCTCGCAATACAGAGGAAACAACTTGTGATCCTTATTGAAATAAAGATGAAAAAAAAACTACCTGAAGTTGGGTTGCCTCCCAACAGAGCGCTCTTTTATCGTCGCTAGCTCGACGGTTCCTTCTTTACTTGAGATGGTAATTTATTCTGGGGCTTTCTCCCATGTTGCCCAGATAATGCTTGAGTCTTTGTCCATTCATTGTAAAAGTCCTTTCAGAACCTTCATCCATGATTTCGATGTGTCCATAAGGCGAGACTTTTGTGACAAGAAAAGGTCCGGACCACCTTGATTTGAGTTTTCCTGGGAATAGTCTCAATTTGGAATTGTAAAGGAGTACTCGCTGCCCCTTTTCGAAACTCCTGGGTGCAAGATGCAGGTCATGTCTTTTCTTTGCCTTCTCTTTATACATCTTGGTATTTTACCCCATATCGTAGGAGAAGAGCTTCTAGTGGTCTGTTACAAAAATGGCTCCCTCCATCACTGATGAGTGCTCGTGGGACTCCAAACCGGCTAAAGATATTCTTCCTGAGAAAGTTCATGACTACCCTGTTATCATTTGTTGGGGTTGCAATAGCCTCTACCCGCTTGGAAACATAATCCACTGCTACCAAGATGTACTTGTTTGCATATGAGGTTGGGAATGGTCCCATGAAATCGATTCCCCACACATCAAACAATTCCAGTTCCAAGATGAAATTTTGTGGCATCTCATTTCTTTTGGGCAAGTTTCCAGATCTTTGGCATTCATTGCAGCTCTTCACTAGCTCTTTGGCATCCTTGAAAAGGGTGGACCAAAAGAATCCGCTTTGTAACACCTTAGCTGCAGTTCTATCCCCTCCAAAGTGGCCTCCAAAGCATGAGCCGTGGCAATTCCATAGGACCTCTCGTCCTTCTTCTTCCGAAACACATCTTCTAAGGATTCCATCTGAACACTTCTTAAAAAGATATGGCTCATCCCAGACAAAGTACTTTGCATCATTCATGAGCTTCCTTTTTTGATGTTTATTGATCTTTGGAGGCAATGCCCCAGTTGCCTTGAACTTTGCAATGTCTGCGAACCATGGTGCTTTGTGAACTAGCATTAACTGCTCATCAGGGAAGAACTCGTTCACACTTGTATCAGGTGTTCCACCTTCATTATGAGAAATCCTGGATAGGTGATCTGCTACCTTGTTCTCCACTCCTTTCTTGTCTCTGATCTCAATATTAAATTCCTGCAGCAATAAGATCCATCTTATTAGTCTTGGTTTTGATTCTTGCTTGGCAAACAAATATTTAAGTGCTGTGTGATCCGTAAAAACAATCACTTTAGCACCAATGAGGTATAATCTAAATTTGTCAAATGCAAAAACTATTGCCAGCAACTCCTTTTCAGTAGTGGTATAATTTCTTTGAGTATCATTAAGGACTTTGCTCGCATAGTATATCACATGGACTAAGTTATCTTTCCTCTGTCCCAACACTGCCCCAACTGCAAAATCAGATGCGTCACACATCAATTCAAATGGTAAATTCCAATCAGGTGGGAAAATGATAGGGGCAGAGGATAACCTCATTTTCAAATTTTCAAAGGCTAACATGCATGTTTCATCAAAGATAAATGGTGTATCTGATACAAGGAGATTGCTTAAGGGCTTGGCTATCTTTGAAAAATCTTTAATAAACCTTCTGTAAAAACCAGCATGCCCTAAAAAGCTCCTAATTGCCCTGACATCACTGGGTGGAGGCAGTTTTTCAATAAGTTCTACTTTGGCTCTGTCAACCTCAATGCCTTGGTTAGAAACTTTGTGACCAAGGACTATTCCTCCTGTCACCATAAAGTGACATTTCTCCCAGTTCAAGACCAGATTGGTCTCTTGGCATCTTTTCAATACTAAGGCAAGGTGATGTAGGCAGCTAGGAAAGGAATCTCTGAATACCGAGAAGTCATCCATAAAAACTTCAATAAATTTTTCTATCATATCTGAAAAGATAGAAAGCATGCAGCATTGGAAAGTCACAGGTGCATTACATAGCCCAAATGGCATGCGCCTGTAGGCAAACACTCCATATGGGCAAGTGAATGAGGTTTTCTCTTGATCTCTGGGATCAACCACTATTTGGTTATATCCTGAATAACCGTCGAGAAAACAATAATAAGCGTGCCCTGCGAGTCTTTCCAACATCTGATCCATGAATGGAAGGGGGAAATGATCTTTTCATGTAGCCTCGTTGAGCTTCCTGTAGTCTATGCACATCCGCCATCCTGTGTCCGTCCTTGTAGGAATTAGTTCGTTCTTCTCATTGGGAACCACGGTAATTCCTCCCTTTTTTGGGACGACATGTACGGGGCTAACCTAGGAGCTGTCTGAGATTGGGTAAATTACCCCCCCTTGCCACAACTTCATAACTTCCTTCTGTACCACTTCCTTCATGATTGGGTTCAACCTCCTTTGGGATTGAATGGATGGTTTGACATCTTCTTCCAGCAGTATCTTGTGCATACATATGGCCAAACTTATCCCCTTCAAGTCAGCAAGAGTCCAACCAATAGCATCTTTGTGGTTTTGCAGTATCTTGAGCAGTTCATCCTCTTGATCTTGGCTGAGGCATGAGCTTATAATTACTGGGTAATTTTCATCTTCTCCTAAGTATGCATATTTGAGAGAGGGTGGCAATGCTTTGAGTTCAAGTTTGGGTGCTTCTGACTTTTCGTTCTCTTCCTTTGGTGCACCTTGTATTTGACTTTCTGCTGTTGCAACCTCTTCACTAAACGTAGACTCCTCCTCTATTATACCTTCATGTTCTTCTTCTTCAAAACTTTCCTGCACTGTGTCTTCAAGTGAGTCCAACCTCATACACTCTCCCATTTGCTCTGGTGGGTAACTCATGGCCTTGAACACATTGATCGTCATCTTTTCATTGTGTAATCTCAGGGTGAGATCTCCTTTTTGTACGTCAATGACAGCTCCAGCAGTGGCCAAGAATGGCCTTCCTAGAATAATGGAAGCCTTGGCTTCCTCCTGCATGTCCAGCACTACAAAGTCTGCTGGGAAGATAAAATCTCCCACCTTCACCAGCAAATCTTCTACGACGCCATGCGGGAACTTGAACGATCTGTCTGCCAATTGTAAGGCCATCTTTGTTGGTTTAGCTTCTTCAATCTTCATCTTTCTCATCATAGATACTGACATCAAATTGATGCTGGCTCCTAAGTCACACAGAGCCTTTTCCACTATGATTTCCCCTATAATACAAGGGATTTGAAAACTCCCAGAATCCTTCAATTTCTGGGGTAGTTTGTGCTGAATAATAGCACTACATTCTTCGGTTAGTATCACAGTTTTGTTGTTCTTCCAGCTTCTCTTCTTAGTCATGAGCTCCTTCAAGAACTTGGCGTAGAGTGGCATTTGTTCTATTGCTTCAGCAAAGGGTATGTTGATTTGCAGTTTCTTGAAGATTTCCAAAAATCTCGAAAACTGATTGTCATCCCCTTTCTTCCTTAATTGCTAAGGGTATGGGACTTTTGGGGCGTCTGGCTTCAGTACTCCTTACCCTTTTTGTGAATTCAAAGTGGGAACTCGAGCTTCGTCCTGCTCTTCTTCCTCTTTATTTGAGTCCTCTTTTTGTGGTTTCTGGGGGGTTTCCTTCAGTTCCTTCCCACTCCTAAGGGTGATAGCCTGACACTCCTCCCTTTGTGTTGAGCTAGTCTTACTGCGAAGGTTGTGGCGGGAAATTTGTTTAAATAAGTAGCTAATTTGTGTCTCAAGTTTCTTGATGGTAGCATCCTGATTCTGCATATTGGATATCACCTCTTCTCGGAATGCTTTACTATCTTGAATCTCTTTGCTTATGCCTTTAAGTAGATTCTCAATCCTTGAGATTCTTTCATCAAATGATGATAGGTTAGGCTGAGTAGGGTTATTCTGGCCTTGATATGAATGTGGGGAGGTGTTGTTATGGGGGTGTTGATATGGTCTAGATGTGAAGTGTTGGTGGGATGCATTGTTTGGATTTGGGCGTCTTTGATCAAGGCTTTGGTCTTGTTGATTTCCCCACCCAAAGTTTGGGTGATTCCTCCATCCAGGGTTGTAGGTCTTGGAGTATGGATCATGGTTTTGCCTAGGTGAATTCCCAATGTAGTTGGCTTACTCCTGACTACCCTCTGCTTCTTCATTCACTCCTTCTTGGGTTGTTGATAAAGTGGAAATTGCTGCTACTTGGTTCCTCTCCATCTTCTTGGTGATGTCAGCCAGCTGCTGGGTAATGAGCTTGTTTTGGGCCAGCAGAGCATCTACATTATTCAGCTCCATCACTCCTCTAGTGTTCCCTCTTTCGGAGGCATAGAAGTAGTCATTCTCTGCTACTGTTTTAATGACATCTATGGCCTCCTCAATGGTCTTCTTCTTGTTCAAAGATCCTCCGGATGAATGGTCTACGGCCTTCTTTGACTCATAAGAGAGCCCTTCATAGAAAATGTGCAGATGCACCCATTCATTGAACATATCTGGTGGGCACCTCCTTGTTAGGTCTTTAAACCTTTCCCATGCTTCATATAGAGTCTCACCATCTTGTTGCCTGAAAGTTTGGACCTCAGCTCTCAGCCTATTGATTCGTTGAGGAGGGTAAAATCTTGCTAAGAATTTGTTCACCACGTCTTCTCAAGTTGTCAAGCTTTCCCTTGGGAAAGACTCCAGCCACTTGGCTGCCTTATCCTTGAGTGAGAATGGAAATAAGAGCAGTCTATAGGCGTCAGGATGAACACCATTAGACTTCACTGTGTCACATATTCTCAGGAAGGTGGTTAGATGTTGATTGGGGTCCTCTTGGACACTCCCTCCGAACGAACAGTTGTTCTGAACAAGGGTGATGAGCTGTGGCTTCAGTTCAAAATTGTTGGCATGGATGGTTGGCTTTTGAATGCTACTTCCACAGTTTCCTGGGTTTGGATTGATGTAAGAGCCTAAAACTCTTCTATCTTCCCCAGCATGATTTGCTCGACCTCCTCTGCCATGGTTGTGAGCCTCTTCTTCATGATGATTTTCCATGTTTTCTTCCATGTTTGGTTCAAAATATTCCTCAAAGTATTGCTCCTCTTCTTCAGCACCAACTACACATTTTTCTCTTGCCTCCCTCCTTAGTCTAAGGAAGGTTCTCTCAGGTTCAGAATCAAAGGAAGTTGAAGCCCCGCTTCTTCTCCCTGTCATACAACCAACAAGTACAAGCAAAGAGAATAGGTGCAGAAAGTATATCTGTCAGAATTACTGTTAGTGTGAGTGATGCAATATATCAAACAGTTAGTGGGTTAGTGAGATGAATAGTAAATAACAAAGAAAAAGTAAGGGAGAAGGGAAGAAATTAACTAAAACAGAAAGTAAATTACTCAAACAGAAATTTGAATCAAACAAAAATAAAATGCTCGATCTAGTTATCCTCCAATCTAATCATTGTTGATGCACAATCAATCCCCAGCAACGGCGCCATAAACTTGATGCACGGAAAACTTGTCTCACAATAAATTTCCTTCGGCAAGTGTACCGAATTTGTCATCAAGTAAAAACTCACAATAGAGTGAGGTCGAATCCCACAAGGATTGATTGATCAAGAAACTTTAATTAGAGGAATGTTCTAGTTGAGCGAATCCAGAATTTGAGTTGAGAGTTGCAGAAAATAAAATGACGGGAAGGTAATGGACAGAAAAGTAAATACTAGAATTAAAGAGCTGAGAGTAAATGACTGAAAGTAAATTGCAAAATTGTAAATGGGAATGGGGAAATTGCTCATAAAAGTAAATAACAGAGATTAAAGAGAATGGGTAAGATCAGAAATGGGGAGTTCATTGGGCTTAGGAGATGTTGCATTCTCCGGATCAATTTCATTTTCATCTCTTCCTCAATCAATGCACTCATTGATCTCCTTGGCAATCTTAAGTGATTGAATTACAATTTCTTGTAATTCAATCTCTCAAATCTTGATCAATAGCCAATTCCTTGGTCAATTGCTCATGAGAAGAGATGAAGTATGGTCACTGATTATACCACATGCATTTCCCAAACCAAGTGTTGAGAGGATTATAGTCACATATCCATCCAAACCCAATTTGGTCCAGCATGAGAAAGCATTTCTAGCTTGATCTCTTCATTCTTCTTTCAAGGTTCAGAAGAGATCCAAGTATGAATAGCTTCTTTTCCAAGATAACTACCCAATTAGATGAAGATCGAAAGCTTTCAAGTAAAATCAAGAGAAAAGATAGAAGAAGAATAATGAAAACTAGTATTGATCCATCAAATTACAACAGAGCTCCCTAACCCAATGAAAGGGGTTTAGTTGTTCATAGCTCTGGAAAATGAAAACAAGGATGGAGAATACATGATGAAAACTAGAAGTGCAGAGAAAGTAAAATACAGAGAGTAGTTCTATGCCAAGAGGCTCCCTATAATTTCCAACCCTCTAAATATTTCAAAGCTACTCCTATATATACTACTCTTCTGTTCTTCTAGTTGATTCTTCAAGTCTTGGGTATGGGCCTTTGGATCTTGAGTTTGAAGCAGTTCTCTTCTTCATTGGGCTCAGCTTTACTTGCAGAGAGAAAGTGTGAAGTGGGTAGAGACTTTAGCTCAGGACGTTAGTGGTGTGAACGTTCAGTGAAAATATGGGTTCGAGAACGTTAGTGACACTTAACATTGTCACTAACGGTCCAATGTGTCCCTTAGCTCCCACATTAGAGTCCACGTTAACTAGGTTAACGCGGCTTCTAACGTGGCCATGCTAGCCATCTCCAACGTTAGTGACAAAGTTGAGTGTCACTAACGTTGGCTCAACATTCTCTTATCCACGTTAGCTTCCACATTAACTAAGTTAACGTGGGAGTTAACATGGTTCATGGTGGCATGTGTAGGCTCCTTCAAACGTTAGTGACAATGTTGGGTGTCACTAACGTTGGCGTCACCTCCCTTCTTCACGTTAACTTCAACGTTAACTAGGTTAACGTTGGAGTTAACGTGGCTTCTTGGGGATAGTGTGTGTTCATCCCAACGTTAGTGACAATGTTTAGTGTCACTAACGTTGTCGACCACCTAGTCTCTTCACGTTAGCTTCCACGTTAACTAGGTTAACGTGGAAGTTAACGTGGCCTTGTGTGACTTGGCCAACGTTAGTGATAATGTTGAATGTCACTAATGTTGGCTTAATCAAGATGTAAGTGAATATCTACCCAAAACTAGCTTATTTCCTAAGAAAATGCATGAAACTACCCTAAAAACAGTAAAGAAAAGGTCAGTGAAACTGGCCAAAATGCCCTGGCATCAGTAGGAATGCTAGTTTTGTTGATCTTGTTGGATAACTAGGATGTTCATATAGATTTCATCATTTTGGTATGGATGAATTGTTGAAGTAGAGAGATTGCTATGTTTTGAATAGTGCATAAATTTGTGAGTATTTTCTTGACTACTAACTTAAACACCTACAATGAATATGTTAGAATAGCCCTGCCTATGTTGCTTAAAAAAAAAACAAGGAATAAGGGGCATCCGCACGCGAGCGCACTGTGCGCGTGCGCCGGTGGTGCATTTCACACTCCTGGTCCAAAAACCCGAGAGTTATGCCCACTTTGTGCCCACTTCCTGCCAGGCACCCACGCGCCAGCGTGCATGCCGCCTGCGCGCCCCTTGCAACTTGGCCATCGACGCGCAAGCACACTGTGCGCGCGCGCGTCGGTTGTGCAATTTGAATTCCTTGGTACAAAAACCTGAGAGTTGTGTCATATTTGTGCCTATTCTGTGCCCGCACTGATGCGCAGGCATACTTGGCGCGTCCGAGACGGTCGCCACCTTCACCAAGCACGCGTCCACGCACTGTGCGCGTCCGCGCCGCCTGTGCTGCATACCAACTCTAGTACAAAAACCCGAGAGTTAGGCCTACTTTATGCCAACTCTGTGCCAGGAGCCCAACTGACTTCATGCATACGCGCCCTGGACGCGTACGCGCCCCCTCACTCCACCCTCATCGACGCGCTAGCGCACCGTGCGTACGCGCTGGTCGCACGAACCAGTTTTATACCTGGCGCACCCTGTCTCTTCCCTCTTTCTCACCTATTTTCTTATTTCCTTTCTTCTTCTTCTTCACCCATCACCTCCTCTCTTCTCTTCTTTCTCTTCCACAACCCACCACCACCGTCTCCGGCCACTCACCGGCAACCACCACCACCTCTGGTGGCACTACATCTCTTCTATCTCTTTCTCATTTTCACAAAAGAAAAACTCCACCTTGTTCTTTTACACTTCTCAAGGTTCTACTTCTCCTATATCTCATCTCTTACTCTCTTTGCATAATCTATTTTCTAGTTAGATATTTCTGATTGATTCACTTGTTTTCTCTTATTAGTTGCATGTTTACACTACCTGCTTTCTGTTTGTTTACTTTTTCCTTTTTCTTGCTCTTCCATGGATGTTAAATTTGAATTTTAATTCGCTTTAATAGATCTTCTTGTTATCTTTCTTTATCCTTGTTAGTAAGTGATGTTGTGTGATGGTTGATATTTTATTTTGGGCTTTTAATTGGTTGAATATCTCATCATTGCTCATTGCTTGTTAACTGCATGCCAAGTGTTCGAGGAAATGCACGAATGCCATTTTGGTTTATTTTAATCATGTACCTTCAATTTGGTGCTTCCTCCTTACTCACTTGCTTTCTTCTAAATGCATTGAGTCCACTTTGCTTGCTTAGAGTGTATGCTTGCTAATTAGATACTCATTGAACATGACTTGCTCTTTGTTGTGGATGCTTGAGATTATTCTTCTCATGCCATATTGCATGCTTTACTCTCTCTTGCATCCCATGCGAAGTGTTGTGACCCATGCCTCTATGATCACCTTGTTACACTATTTCTTTTGGGCACTACCTTTCACTTGCATGTTTTTGTTGAGATGATTCTTTGGGTTTAATACTTTCCTTCTTTCCCTTCCTTTTTCAGGATGGCCACCAAGAAAGGCAAGGAGAAAGCTTCAAGGAAACTAGCCACAAAGAGGGCACCCCAAAAGTCAAACTCTAAGGCGCACTCTTCATTAGGAGCCAAACCCCTATCTAAGAAGGTGAAGGCACCCGCTCCTATTGATGAAAAAGAGAAGAACAAACCGGCAATGGATTCTTCAAGGTTCCCCAACCGGTTCTGTGAACTTGTGTTCCCCGCCATGGTTGAAAGGAACTATCATGCCGAGCAGCTACTTGCCCCGCCGGACAAGGTGGCTCCTTGCATTCTACCCTGCATTGAACGGCGAGGATGGGAGTTTCTTTTAAGAAAACCACAGGAGGTCAACCTCTCATGGGTGGTAGAATGCTACACTAACTACCATCTTTCCTCTCTTCAATCAGTATACATGCGCCGGAAGCTAGTCTCTATTTCAGAGGAGGCTATTCAGCAAGTGCTTAATGTCTTACCAATACCAAATGACATGGATGGCTACCAAGAGGTGTTACGTCAGCGAGAAGAGTTTGGATTTGATTGGGACTCGATCCTCTGAGTCATTGCTGAACCAGAGACATTTTGGACCCGTGGTTGACTCCAGATGCGGCCCAAGTGCATTGACGCACGTTTCCTCACTGTAGAAGCTAGAGCTTGGGCCCAGATCCTATCCCACTATGTGCTACCTAGCACCCACAAGTCGTCCTTCACGGCGGATCTCGCCTTGCTTGTTTGGTGTGTTCTCACGGAGAGACCGATGAACATTCCGCCTCTTATCAAGCAAGCGATGGGTTAAGTCCACGCCCAGGGTAATTTGCCATTTCCAGCATTGGTATCTAATTTAGTTGCTGCTGCGGGTGTTCTTTGGGAAGCCATGGACACGAAGGCTATAATTCTGGCTAAGGACGATGTGGTCCCAAGCGGAAAATACTTACAGCTTCCTATGAATAACCCAAGCCTTGATATAGCCCTCCCATCTACTATTCCTTCCACCTCATCGTCACCACCACGACAAAGATCCACCCATCAAAGGATAGAAGATATACACCGGAAGATTGATAGATATGAGCGGTGCAACCAACGCCGATACACTTACATCAAGAAGCTTCTGCGTTGTGTTACCCCTAGTATGGAGGAACCAAAAATATTCACGTCCACCTCAAACCCAAGTGACGGGAGCTCTGATGAAGGGGACAGTGAAGGTTCCGGTCCCGACCGCCCTTTGCGCATTGTTGATAGCACGGAGGACTGTGCTAAATTCTAAGTGTAGGGAGTTCGTTCGACCGATCTCCATGGGTAACAATCTCTTCCTTTCAACACCCATGGATTTATCTTTTGCTTAGTAGTTAGTACATTACATTTGTAGCTAGTCTTGCTTGTAAATACCCTTTGCATGATAGTTAGTCTCTATAGAGTTACTTGGTCAAAATAATGACTTCTTCCCTAAGAAATTGTAACTTCGGGGTACCCTACCAATTTTGAAAAATATTTTTGCGGTGAACTTGCTTCAAGAGTGTATTTTGGAACATAGTGATTGAGCTAAGAACACAAGCATGTGAGTTTTGAGCCTATTGTGTAGTTATATCTTCTAACCACTATTTCCCATTCTTGTGTGCATTATTCTCTCTCTATGATTGTAATCCTTGCTTTGTCTAATTCTATATATCCATTACTTTGTGTATGAATGCATTTACATGATTGAAGCCATCATTTCAATAGTCACTTCTCCCAAACGGCCATAACCCTTTTATCTACCATTGCTAACCAATTTTGAGCCCATGATAAACCCTTTTTGTTCTTAAATAGAGCACATCAACAACCCTAAGCGAAAAACAATGAATGTCCCTAGATTTGGATCCTTGATTAGCTTAGGTAAGTGGAGGTGTGTATCATTCAAATGGGAGGGTGTACTTGGGAACTTGGATAGATGTAAAGAGGTGTATTTGTACTTGTAATTGAAAATTCTGGGATTTGGGAACATACTCATGTATTGAATGATTGAACCATAAGCATTGAAACTTTTGTTCATGAAATCCCAAGAAAAAGGGGACCAAAAAGAAAACAATTTTTTTGTGAATATATGAGAATGTAAGAAAAAGAAATAGAAAAAAAATAATAACGTAGAAGAAACAAAAATATGGAAAAAAGAGAATGCAATGAAAAGGGACAAAAATGCCCCAAGACAAAGTAATAATAACAATGCATATGGTATGTAAATTGAAAAGAATGCATGAGTATGCAAAAAGTGAAACGCATAGGTAGCTATGTATTGCATTATAGTTGTATAGGTTGTTGTATGTGTCTAGTGGGATCTTAGGTTAATCAAGGATTCCAATTTTAAGCTCACTTGACCATATACATCCTTACCTTCACCCTAGCCCCATTACAACCCATGAATAAGACCTCATGATATTTGTAAGCATGCATTAAGTAATTGTTGATTGTTAGATGAAAGACAAATCTTGGAAAGCATGATTAGGAGGGGATTGAGTGACGAACCCTATACACTCGAGCGAATAGAGCAGATCCACTTCTGGTGAGGGTTCGATGCTCAACTCCTTGTTCCCGGCTTTCACAAGCGTTCATCGAGCAAGTTATATGCGCTTCATAGTGATGTTCAAATTGGTAGGATTTTTGAACTACATATCATTTTCACCCCGTATGCTCATATGTGTTCTTGGAGGATAGATTTACCCTTGACCAAGTAGATAGATAATTTTACATTAGTTGCATGCATTCATTTAGGAAATTTGCACTTCATAAACCCTTTTCTTACCATGATCTTTGGTCTTTTTATTTTTAAGCATGAGGACATGCTTGGTTTAAGTCTGGGGAGATTTGGTAAACCCCAATTTTGTGGTTTATATTGTGTAGAATTTGGGGGGTTTTGTCAATATTTTTCAAACTTATCCACAAGAATTGCAAGGTTTTGTGTTCACTTCCTAATATTGCTCCATAATGAAAAACATGCTTCTTTTGCCTTAGAATTGCTATATTTTAATCCTCTTTTATTACCATTCGATGTCGTGACGTATTTGTTGAGTGATTTCAGAATTTATAGGGCAAGAATGGCCTAGAAGAGAGAAAGAAAGCATGCACAAGAGGAAGGAACATGAATATTTGGATTTCGAAAATTTCAGCATGGGCGCGCACGCGCACCTAGCGCGCACATGCGGATGTGGACAGCTGGAAGTGGCGCGTGAAAATTGGCGCATCCGCACAAATTAGAGAAATCCACACCGGCGCGCACGCGTACATGGTGTGCACACGTGGATCGCAAAATCAATCAGTGCGCACGCACGCATGGCGCGTACGCGCAATAAGATGCACGTGACCTCATTAAAAGAAATCATGCCTGGCGATTTCTAAGGCTCAAGAGGCCCAAATTCAAGCTGGTTTTGCATAGAAAAGACCCAAGGATGCTAGGGAGAAAGGGGGAGGGGATCATTCATTCACACTGAGACTCAATTTTTAGCTAATTTTTTGTTCTTGTTATTCTAGAGAGAGAACCCTTGTTCCTCTCTAGATCTAGTTTGATTTGATCTTCCCTTGTTGAATTTTGAATTGGATATTGTTAATTACTAGTTTTGATTGCTTAATTTGAATTCCTTAGCATAATTTTGTTTAGATCTTGTGTTAGATTTATATTTTCTTTGTTAGATTTATATTTTCTTGTCAATTGTCATTTTGTTTAGATCTTATGTTACATTGATGATTTTCATGGTTAATTGTGTTGTTTGAGTGATTGTATGTTGATAATTGTTAGTGGGTACTTGTTAATTTCAATTTAATTGCAATTTGAATATATTTTTTAGTAATGCTTACCATGTGTTTGATGAAATATTTCCCTTGATTATGGAGTAGTTCTCTTTATTCTTGGCCTAGGCTAAGGGAATTGGGTAAACTTGAGTCATTGGGTCTAATGGATTTGATGATTTGAGAACCCTTAGTGGTCAATTTGATAGCCATTGACACTAGCCTACTACTAAGTCAATTAGTAGCTAGGCTAGACCTTATGGGTTGATGTTGACTAAACCATTTAACATACTTCAAATATAGAAGTAGATTTAATGAGTTTGATTCCTCATAATTGTCAAGATATGGTTATTAGACAAGGATAGTGACCCCGATTCCCATGTCTAGCCAAGAGTTGCTTTATTATTCGTATTTGAAAACCCCAAAAATCCTAATTGCTTGTCTTAGTTATAGTTATTTGGTTAGTCTTAGAGTAGAACTATCTTGGATGTTATCTTATTAGTTTGGAATTGCAAACATTCTGCTTTAGTTATTTGAATTAGTTTCTTGCATTTCAAGATTACTTGCTTGTTAGGATTCTTAGTTTAATTTCTTGCTCATGACTTGCAACCCCGGAATTCTAACCAATGTTGATGCGTATGTTTTCCCATTCCTTGTGAGACGACCCGAGGTTTGAATACTTCGGTTACTTTTATTGGGGTTGAACTTGTGACAACCAATTCCTTCAAAATTTGATTCACGGATTATTTTTTGGTTGATGGCTATACTTGCAACGAATCTTGTGAAATTCCTTACCGACGGTATTCCGCCCCTATCAAAGACTCTGTATGGCTCTGCCTTCTCTACTCTATAGGGGCCTTCCCACCTTGACCTCAGCTTGCCTGGCATGAGCCTCAACCTTAAGTTGTAAAGGAGAACTAGCTCCCTAGGTCTGAACTCTCTTCTCTTGATATGCTTGTCATGCATAACCTTCACCTTCTCTTTATATAACCTAGAAATGTCATATGCTTCGAGTCGAAGGGTCTCCAGTTCTGCCAGTTGTAGCTTCCTTTCAGCACCGGCCTTCTCAAATCCCATGTTGCATTCTCTTACAGCCTAGAAAGCCTTGTGTTCCACCTCCACTAGGAGGTGACAAGCCTTTCCGTATACTAAGCGGAAGGGGCTCATTCCTATGGGCATCTTGTATGCTGTCCGATAAGACCAGAGCGCATCTACAAGTCTGGTGCTCCAGTCCTTCCTATGAGGCTTGACTATCTTTTGCAAAATACGCTTGATCTCTCTGTTAGACACCTCTGCTTGCCCATTGGTCTAGGGATGATAAGCTGTAGCTACCTTGTGAATGATGCCATGTCTCTTTAGTAGGCCTGTCAATCTCCTGTTACAAAAGTGAGTGCCTTGATCACTCACAATTGCTGGCGGTGACCCAAAGTGACAGATAATATGATTTCTAACAAAAGAGACAACGGTGTTAGCATCATCAGTACGGGCAGGAATTGCTTCCACCCATTTAGAAACATAATCTATAGCTAACAGTATATATAAGAAACTACTAGAGTTTGGGAATGGACCCATGAAGTCAATGCCCCAAACATCAAAAATTTCATAGAATAGCATAAGCTGTTGGGGCATCTCATCCCTCTTGGATATATTTCCAAACCTTTGGCATGGAGAACAAGATTTACAGAAGGCGGTAGCATCTTTAAAAAGAGTGGGCCACCATAATCCACATTCTAAAATTTTTCTAGTTGTTCTTTGAGGACCAAAATGTCCACCACTCTCAGAAGAGTGGCAGGCCTATAAAATGGACTGGAATTCTGATTGAGGCACACACCTTCTAATTATCTGGTCAGCACCATACCTCCATAAATATGGGTCATCCCATATATAATATTTGGACTCACTTTTCAGCTTGTTCCTTTGATGCTTAGTAAAATTGGGAGGGAAGGTATGACTAACTAAATAGTTAGCTATAGGCGCATACCAAGGAACTACTTTAGATATTGCGTGCAAGCTATCAAATGGAAAAGCATTATTGATACGAGTGGTGTCATCCTTAATGTGCTCAAGGCGACTCAAGTGGTCTGCCACTAAATTCTGGGAACCACTCCTATCCTTAATTTATAAATCAAATTCTTGCAGCAGCAATATCCAACGTATTAGCCTTGGTTTGGACTCTTTTTTAGCTAATAAATATTTTAGAGCTGCATGGTCTGAGTACACTACCACCTTAGTACCAAGTAAATAGGCTCGGAATTTATCCAGAGCAAAAATGATGAGCGGATAATTTATACGCTTTTTGGCATTGTTTTTAGTGTGTTTTTAGTAGGATCTAGTTACTTTTAGGGATGTTTTCATTAGTTTTTATGTTAAATTCACATTTCTAGACTTTACTATGAGTTTGTGTGTTTTTCTGTGATTTCAGGTATTTTCTGGCTGAAATTGAGGGACTTGAGCAGAAATCAGATTCAGAGGTTGCAAAAGGACTGCTGATGCTGTTGGATTCTGACCTCCCTGCACTAAAACTGGATTTTCTGGAGCTACAGAACTCGAAATGGCGCGCTTCCAATTGCGTTAAAAAGTAGACATCCAGGGCTTTCCAGAAATATATAATAGTCTATACTTTGGCCAAGAATTGACGACGTAAACTGGCGTTCAACGCCAGCCTTCTGCCCAAATCTGGCGTCCAGCGCCAGAAAAGGATCCAAAACCAGAGTTGAACGCCCAAAGTGGCACAGAAACTGGCGTTCAACTCCACAAATGGCCTCTGCACGTGTAACACTCAAGCTCAGCG
>NC_029789.2:86512328-86593095 GCF_000816755.2 Arachis ipaensis
AAGATTCCTGGAATTCATATTAAAAATTTTGGAATCCTTATTTTTCTTTTTCATATAATTTTCGAAAAATATAAAATAAAAATCCAAAAAAAATTAAAAAATCATAAAAATCAAAAATATTTTTCTGTTTCTTGTTTGAGTCTTGTGTCATGTTATAAGTTTGGTGTCACTTGCATATGCATCTAGCATTTTTCGAAAATATCATGCATTCATAGTGTTCTTCATGATCTTCAAGTTTTTCTTGGTAAGTCTTCTTGTTTGATCTTGATGATTTTTTGTTTTGTATCTTTTCATGTTTATCATATGCATTCTTGAATTCTTAGTGTCTAAGCATTAAAGAATTCTAAGTTTGGTGTCTTGCATGTTTTCTGTGCATTAAAAATTTTTCAAAATTATGTCTATGATGTTCATCTTGACATTCAAAGTGTTCTTGGTGTTCATCTTGACATTCATAGCATTCTTGCATGCATCACATGTTTTGATCTAAAAATTTCATGCATTGCATATTTTTCATGTTTTTCATAAAAATTTCAAAAATCAAAAAAATATCTTTCCCTTTTTCTCTCATCAAATTTGAAAATTGAGTTGACTTTTTCAAAAATTTTTAAAATCAAGTTGTTTCTCATAAGTCAAATCAAATTTTCAAATTTGAAAATCTTATCTTTTTCAAAATCTTTTTCAAAAATCAAATCTTTTTCAAAATTTTTAGTTATTTTCGAAAATTCCAAAAATATTTTTCAAAAATCTTTTTCTTATTTTTTATACCAAATTTTCGAAAATAACATAATCAATTAATGTTTTGATTCAAAAATTTGAAGTTTGTTACTTGCTTGTTAAGAAAGATTCAAACTTTAAGTTCTAGAATCATATCTTGTGATTTCTTATGAATCAAGTCATTAATTGAGATTTTAAAAATCAAATCTTTTCTCAAAAACTAATTTCTATCATATCTTTTCAAAAATATCTTCTTATCTTATCTTTTTCAAAAATATCTTTTCAAAATATCTTTTCTAACTTCCTAACTTCTTATCTTTTCAAAATTTGTTTCAACTAACTAACTAACTTTTTGTTTGTTTCTTAACTTTTTCAAAACTACCTAACTAACTGTCTCTCTCTAAGTTTCGAAAATATCTTCCCTCTTTTTCAAAAATTTCTTTTTTATTAACTAATTATTTTTATTTTTAAAGCCCCAACAAGGCTTTAATAATGGTGGAAGAAACAGGTTTAGCAATAGCAAGCCTTTTCCACCATCAACTCAGCAACATAGAGAGAACTCTGAACAAAATGCTTCTAATTTAGCAAATCTAGTCTCTGATCTATCTAAGGCCACTGTAAGTTTCATGAATGAAACAAGGTCTCCCATTAGAAATCTGGAAGCACAAGTGGGCCAGCTGAGTAAAAGGATCACTAAAATCCCTCCTAGTATTCTCCCAAGCAATACAGAAGAGAACCCAAAAGGAGAATGCAAGGCCATTGACATAAGCGCCATGGCCGAACCTGTGAGGAGAGGAGAGGACGTGAATCCCAAGGAGGAAGACCTCCTGGGACGTTCAGTGGTCAATAAGGAGCTTCCCTCTGGGGAACCAAAGGACTCTGAGGCTCATCTAGAGACCATAGAGATTCCATTGAACCTCCTTATACCCTTCATGAGCTTTGATGAGTATTCCTCTTCAGAAGAGAATGAGGATGTTACTGAAGAGCAAACTGCCAAATTTCTTGGTGCAATCATGAAGCTGAATGCCAAATTATTTGGCATTGATACTTGGGAAGTTGAACCTTCCTTGTTCATCAATGAACTAAGTGATCTGGATCAACTGACATTGCCTCAGAAGAACATAGCTTGCTTCATACCAACAATCTCCGTGGGATTCGACCCTTACTCACGTAAGGTATTACTTGGACGACCCAGTGCACTTGCTGGTTAGTTGTATCGAAGTTGTGACAAATTATGAGTGTGTAATCACGATTACGCGCACCAAGTTGCTCACGTTGCCAGGGATTGTTCGAGCCTGGACATCACAATTTCGTGCACCAAAAAACAATAGCCATAAGCTCTTTTTCAGTGGTAGTATAATTAGACTGAGCAACGTCTAAGGTCTTAGGAGCATAAGCTATTACAAAAGGATCCTTACCTTCACGCTGGGCCAGCGCCGCTCCTACTGCATGGTTGGAGGCATCACACATAATCTCAAAAGGCTGGCTCCAATCTGGTCCTCTCACAATCGAAGCTTGAGTCAAGGCGATCTTCAGCTTATCAAATGCTTCCATGCAGTCCTCACTCAGCTTGAACTCAACATCCTTCTGCAGCAGTCTGGATAAAGGCAGTGCTACTGATGAGCGGATAATTTATACCCTTTTTGGCATTGTTTTTACATAGTTTTTAGTATGTTTTAGTTACTTTTTATTATATTTTTATTAATTTTTATTCAAAAATAACATTTATGGACTTTACTATGAGTTTCTGTGTTTTTCTATGATTTCAGGTATTTTCTGGCTGAAATTGAAGGACTTGAGCAAAAATCTGATTCAGAGGCTGAAAAAGGACTGCAGATGCTGTTGGATTCTGACCTCCTTGCACTCGAAGTGGATTTTCTAGAGCTACAGAAGCCCAATTGGTGCACTCTTAATTCGTTAGAAAGTAGACATTCTGGGCTTTCCAGCAATATATAATAGTCCATACTTTTTCCGAGATTTGATGGTCCAAACTGACGTTTAAAGTCAGCCTAAAAATTCTGGCGTAAAACGTCCAAACTGGCACCAGAATTAGAGTTAAACGCCCAAACTGGCACCAAAGCTGGCGTTTAACTCCAGGAATAGTCTAAGCACGAAAAAGCTTCAATGCTAGCCCCAAGCACACACCAAGTGGGCCCCGGAAGTGGATTTCTGCACTATCTGCACTTCGTTACTCATTTTCTGTAACCCTAGGTTACTAGTTTAGTATAAAAACTACTTTTAGAGATTCATTTTACGTCTTTTGACCCGTCTTTGGTTGATCTTATGCTATTATAGATCATTGTACACGTTTGGAGGCTGGCCTCATGGCCATGCCTAGACCTTTCACTTATGTATTTTCAACGGTGGAGTTTCTACACCCCATAGATTAAGGTGTGGAGCTCTGTTGTTTTTAATGAATTAATGCAATTACTACTGTTTTCTATTCAATTCACGCCTACTTCTTCTCCAAGATATACTCTCGTACTTAATTCAGTTAAGTCAGAATGAAGGGGTGACCCGTGACAATCACCCAATCATCGTTACTCGCTTTACCAAGGTTGCGTGCTTGACAACCACAAAGTGATCTGCACGATATTCAACGTAGTCATTGGACGACAGCTGGAGTATATTCTCTTCGTGGTATAGGCTAGAATAAAGGCAGCATTCCTGGGATCCAGAATGTCTAAACCTTGTCTGTGGTATTCCGAGTAGGATCCGGGATCCGGAAAGTCTAAACCTTGTCTGTGTTATTCCGAGTAGGATCTGGGAAGGGATGACTGTGACGAGCTTCAAACCTGCGAATGTGGGGCACAAATGACACTGTGCAAAAGGACAATGGTCCTATTCCGACGCTAGCAGGAACCGACAGATGATTAGCCGTGCGGTGACAGCGCATATGGATTTGTTTTCATCTGAGAGGATCATACAGCTTGCCATGGAAGGAGGTAACGCATGGTTGGAAGAAGGCAATAGGAAAGCAGAGGTTCTGAAGCAACAAAGCATCTCCAGACACTTATCTGAAATTCCCACCAATGAATTACATAAGTAACTTTATCTTATTTTATATTTTATTTATATTTTAATTATCAAAACCTCATAACCATTTGAATCTGCCTCACTAAGATTTACAAGGATGACCATAGCTTACTTCAAGCTGACAATCTCCATGGGATCGACCCTTAATCACGTAATGTTTATTACTTGGACGACCCAGTGCACTTGCTGGTTAGTTATGCGGAGTTGTGAAAAAGAGTTGAGATTACGATCGTGCGTACCAAGTTGTTGGCGCAGTTGAGATCACGATTTCGTGCACCAAGTTTTTGGTGCCGTTGCCGGGGATTGTTCGAGTTTGGACAACTGACGGTTCAACTTGTTGCTCAGATTAAGTAATTTTATTTTAATTTTAAGCTTTTTGTTTTTATTCTTTTTATTTTTGAAAAAAATAAAAAAAAAGAAATAAATATACAAAAACAAAAAAAATTATTTTGTTCTTCAGAATTTTTAAGAATGAATTCTAGAGTTTCAGATGATGCTTTTATCATCACAGGAGCTAGTTGATTCCCATCAATTTGGCTGTTGTATGTCATGTCCTACTGAAGCTTGGCTAGCCACGTCTAATCTTTTTAGACTGAAGCTTTAGACTAACATTGCATGATTCCTGGAATTCGTATTAAAAATTTTGAATTTCTTTATTTTCTTTTTCCAAATTAATTTTCAAAAAATACAAAAAAAATATAAAATCATAAAAACCAAAAATTTTGTGTTTCTTGTTTGAGTCTAATGTCAAATTTTAAGTTTGGTGTCAATTGCACTTTTTTTAATTTATCTTAAAAATTTTTGAAAATCCATGCATATGTTCTTCATGATCTTCAAGTTGTTCCTGATGAATTTCCTTGTTTGATCTTTAAATTTTTCTTGTTTGGTGTCTTTTCTTGTTTTTCATATGCATTTTTGAATTATTAGTGTCTAAAGGATAAAAATTTTTAAGTTTGGTGTCTTGCGTGTTTTTCTTTTCTTAAAAATTTTCAAAAATATGTTCTTGATGTTCATCTTGATCTTCAAAGTGTTCTTGGTGTTCATCTTGACATTCAAGGTGTTCTTGCATGCATTACATGTTTTGATCTTAAAATTTTTTGTTTTTTTCTCTTTTCTTATTAAAATTCAAAAATAAAAAAAATATCTTTTCCTTATTTTGCTCATACATTTCGAAATTTTGAATTGATTTGGTCATAAAATTTTAAAATTTAGTTGTTTCTTGTTAGTCAAGTCAAAATTTCAATTTAAAATTTCTATCTTCTTCAAATCTTTTTCAAAAATCAAATCTTTTTCATTTTTTTAATATTTTCGAAAATTTTCAAAATCAATTTTCAAAATCTTTTTCTTATTTTATAATTAATGCTAACATTTAATGTTTAGATTCAAAAATTTTCAAGTTGTTAGTTACCTATTAAGAAAGGATCAATCTTTAAATTCTAAAATCACATCTTTTAGTTTCTTGTTAGTCAAGTAATCAACTTTAATTTCAAAAATCAAATCTTTTTAATTTCCTTTTCAAAACTTTTTCAAAATAGATTTCAATCATATCATTTTTTTCAAAATTAATTTCAAAATCTTTTTCTAACCTCTTATCTTTTCAAAATTGATTTTGAAATCTTTTTCAATTAACTACTTGACTTTTTGTTTTATTTTAAAAAGTTTTCTATTTCAATCATATATTTTCTCTAAAAATTTGAAAACTAGATAAATTAATTACTATTTCTTATTTTTTTTCAAATTTTATTTTATTTCTTCCCTTAAATTTTAAATACTAACCAATAATTAAAATAAAAACAAAAATATTTTCCTTTTATTTTAATTTGAAATTCGAATTCTCTCTCTCTCTCTCTCTCATCCTTTTCTATTTATTTATTCATCTACTAACACTTCTCTTCCTTTTATAATTCGAACCCTCTCTCCCTCTCTGTGTTTGAATTCTTCATCTTCTCTCTTCTTCATTCTACTATTCTTCTACTCACATAAAGGAATCTCTATACTGTGACAGAAAATTCATATTCTTTTCTGTTATCTTCTTTTTCATATGAGCAGGAGCAAGGATAAGAACTTCTTGTTGAAGCTGATCCAGAACTTGAAAGGACTCTAAAGAGGAAGCTAAGAGAAGCTAAAGCACAACATTCTGGAGAGGACCTGACAGAATTTTTTGAAAAAGAAGAAGAGATGGCCGAACCCAATAAGAATGGTGGAGATGCAAGGAAGATGCTTGGTGACTTTATTGCACCCTCTTCTGACTTCTGTGGAAGAAGCATCTCAATTCCTGCAATTGGAGCAAACAACTTTGAGCTTAAGCCTCAATTAGTTTTTCTGATGCAGCAGAACTGCAAGTTTCATGGACTTTCATTGGAAGATTCTCATCAGTTCTTAGCTGAATTCTTGCAAATCTGTGACACTGTTAAGACCAATGGGGTCAATCCTGAGCTCTACAGACTTATGCTTTTCCCTTTTGTTGTAAGACACAGAGCTAGGACATGGTTGGACTCACAACCTAAAGATAGCTTGAACTCTAGGGAAAAGTTAGTCAATGCTTTCTTGGCCAAATTATTTCCACCTCAAAAGTTGAGTAAGCTTAGAGTGGAAGTCCAAACCTTCAGACAGAAGGAAGGTGAATCCCTCTATGAAGCTTGGGAAAGATACAAGCAATTGATTAGAAGGTGTCCTTCTGACATGTTTTCAGAATGGAGCATCATATGTATATTCTATGATGGTCTGTCTGAATTGTCCAAGATGTCATTGGACCATTCTGTTGGAGGATCTCTTCATGTGAAGAAGACGCTTGCAGAAGCCCAGGAACTCATTGAGATGGTTGCAAATAACCAGTTCATGTACACTTCAGAAAGGAATCCTGTAAATAACAGGACAACTCAGAAGAAAGGAGTTCTTGAGATTGATATCCTGAATGCCATATTGGCTCAGGACAAAATATTGACTCAGCAAGTTAATATGATTTCTCAGAGTCTGTCTAGAATACAAGCTGCAACAGGCAGTACTAAGGAAGCTTCCTCTGAAGAAGAAGCCTATGACCTTGAGAATCATGCAATGGAAGAAGTGAATTACATGGGAGAATCCTATGGAAACACCTATAATCCTTCATGGAGGAATCATCCTAATTTCTCATGGAATGATCAACAGAAGCCTAATCAAGGCTTCAATAACAATAACGGTAGGAGAGCACGGTTTGGCAATAGCAAACCTTTTCCATCATCTTCTCAGCAACAGACAGAGAATTCTAAGCAGAGCCACTCTGACTTAGCAACTGTAGTCTCTGATCTATCTAAGACCACTCTCAGTTTCATGACTGAAGCAAGGTACTCCATTAGAAATTTGGAGGCACAAGTGGGTCTGCTGAGCAGAAGAGTTACTGAACTCCCTCCTAGTACTCTCCCAAGTAATACAGAAGAGAATCCAAAAAGAGAGTGCAAGGCCATAACTATAACCAACATGGCCGAACCTGGAGAGGAAGAAATGGCAGTGATTTCTAATGAGGAAGACCTCAAGGGACGTCCACTGGCCTCCAAGGAGTTCCCTAATGAGGAACCAAAGGAATCTGAGGCTCATACAGAGACCATAAAGATTCCACTAAACTTACTGTTACCATTCATGAGCTTTGATGAGTATTCTTCCTCTGAAGAGGATGAAGATATTATTGAAGAGCAAGTTGCTCACTATCTAGGAGCAATCATGAAGCTGAATGCCAAGTTATTTGGTAATGAGACATGGGAGGATGAACCCCCACTGCTCATCAATGAACTGAAAGATCTGGTTCAACTGAAATTACCTCAGAAGAAACAGGATCCTGGAAAGTTCTTGATACCTTGTACCATAGGCACCATGACCTTTGAGAAGGCTCTGTGTGACCTTGGATCAAGTATAAACCTCATGCCCCTCTCTGTAATGGAGAAACTAGGGATCTTTGAGGTGCAAGCTACAAGAATCTCACTAGAGATGGCAGACAATTCAAGAAAATAGGCTTATGGACTTGTAGAGGATGTCTTAGTGAAGGTTGAAGGCTATTACATCCCTGCTGACTTTATAATTCTAGAGACTGGGAAGGATGAAGATGAATCTATCATCCATGGAAGACCCTTCCAAGCCACAGCAAGAGCTATGATTGATGTGGACAGAGGATAGCTAGTCCTTCAATTGAATGAGGACTACTTGTGTTTAAGGCTCAAGGATCTTCTTCTGTAACCCTGGAGAGGAAGTATGAAAAGCTTCTCTCAATACAGAGTCAAACAGAGCCCCCACAATCAACTTCTAAGTTTGGTGTTGGGAGGCCAACATCAAGCTATGATTCTCTGTGAAGCTCTCTAAGAGCTCACTATCAAGCTATTGACATTAAAGAAGTGCTTGTTGGGAGGCAACCCAATGTTATTTAATTATATTTATTTGTTTTCCATTGTTATTTTATGTTTTCTTTAGGTTGATGATCATGTGAAGTCACAAAAACAACTAAAAAATCAAAAACAGAATGAAAAACAGCATTAAAAATAGCACACCCTGGAGGACAAGCTTACTGACGTTTAAACGCCAATAAGGATAGCAGAATGTGCGTTTAACGCCCAGCCTGGCAGCATTATGGGCGTTAAACGCCAGAAAGGGTTGTCTAGCACAGGCTGGCGTTAAACGCCAGAAATGGGCATCTGGCTGGTGTTAAACGCCAGAAATGGGTAGCAGAGTGGCGTTTAACGCCAGGAAAGGTAGCAAAACTGGCGTTTAACGCCAGAAAAGGTAGCAGAGGTGGCTTTAAATGCCAGATTTGGCACAGAATGGGCGTTTGAACGCCAGAATGGTGCAGGAACTCAAATTCCTTAACACCTCAGGATCTATGGACCCCACAGGATCTCCACCTACCCCACAGGATCTGTGGACCAAGGTGATGAGCTGTGGTTTTAGTTCAAAGTTGTTTGCATTGACATTTAGGGTAAGGACAGCACTTTTCCCTCTTGCTTATCTTCTCAATCTCCTAAGAGTTCTTTTGTCTTGTGCATCAAAAGATGGTATAGCTCCCCTTGTCCCTGACATACAAGCAAAACATAAGAGTCACACAAAACCAGAAAAACCAGGAACACTGCACTCTATTGCTAGAGTGAAGTTAATGTTAGCTTAAGAAAAAATTCAAACAGTTAGTGTGTTAGCTAAAAATAAAGAAAATGAAAAAAAGCAAAGAAAAAGTGCTTAATCTAGACCACCACTTAATCATTGTTGATCTAATCAATCCCCGGCAACGGCGCCAAAAACTTGATGTGTGGAAAACGATCCAACACAAAACTCACCGGCAAGTGTACCAGGTCGCATCAAGTAATAATAACTCACATGAGTGAGGTCGATCCCACAGGGATTGAAGGATTGAGCAATTTTAGTATGGTGGTTGATTTAGTCAAGCAAACAAGTGTTGGTTTGAGTGATTTGTGTTCAACAGAAGCTAAATTGCATAGAATTTAAAGGGAGAGGGAGAATTGACAGTAAATTAAAGAGCAAAAGAAGTAAAGAAGCTGAATCTTAAAGAACAAGGAATGTAAATGACTGAAACTTAGATTGCAAGAAATGTAAATTGCTGAAGCTTAGAGTGAGAGAAATGTAAAATTGCAAAAAGAGTAAAAGGACTTGGGAGCTGGGATTTCAGAAATTAAACAAGAGAAAGTAATTGACAATCAATCAGAGAAGTAAAAGATGAATTAAAGTGCAACAGATCTAAATAGAGAAGAAGAATTGTTTGAAGAAATAAAACAGAAAGTAGATGTAGCTCAATTGCAGAAATTAAAAGAGAAGTTGAAGATCTCAGGTGTTGGATGAGACTAGAGAACATGTCTAGATCTCAATTCCTTCCTTGATCCAACAGAGAACAATTGCAGAAGAAAAAAAGATGAAAGCAGTAAAGAAAACTTCAGATCCAAAATCACATTTCCTTCAAATTATGCAGCAAGTAAACAAGAGAGATCTCAGATTAAGAATGAAACATAATTCCTTCAATTCTCAATCCAAGATTCAAAACAAAGAGTGAAGAAAGTAAAAGAAAGAAACAACGAGAAAGAGAATTCAATTTCTTCTCAATTCCCAAACCCAAAATCCCAATCTCAAATTCAGCTCCCAAAATGACAAAAAAAAGTAAAAATGGCAAAAGGTGTCTAAAAGTAAAAAAAGGTAAAAGAAAAGTTCTCTCTAACTCAAACTAACTTCTATTTATACACTTCCTATTTTTGGATTTTTGAATTTGGAGTGGACTTTTTAATTTAGTGGAGAATTGAATTTAAATGGAATTTTGGTTGAATTTTTGGCCCATGGGTGCCACTCCCAGGGCAATGCTTAGTTGGTGCCAAGAGCATTGCATTTTCCTTTGCTGGCCTTCCAATTTCGTGCGACACTCTACTTTGGACAGCATCAGGGTGATGCTCAGTTGGTGGCTAGAGCGCAGCATCCATGCTGCCTTGCTAAGCCTTGTGCGCGCACAATGCTCCCTTGCACCGTGTCATGGAATGCTCAGCTCTTCCCAAGAGCGCAGCATTGGTGCTTCAAAAGAAAGGCTCCTGGTTCGAATCTTGCTGGGGGCATTTTACCCAATTTTCTTGTGAAATAAACAAAGGCAGCGCCTTCCCTCTTGGTGCAAGTCCTTGGTTCGAATCTTGGGGGATGCATTTTGGCCAATTTTGGCTTATTTTCCTCTGTGAGTAGCGCTTTTTCCTCCCTCTTGGTCATGGGTTCTGATGACAAGTCATCTTAGCCTAGTTTCACTAGTCTTTTTCCTTTGTTTTCATTTAGTTTTATGCACTTTCTTAAGCCACAAGTAAGCTAATTGGATTGAATTTCATTTTTCCTTTGATTCAATCAACCATGGATGAATTGATGCATTTTCATGAGTTTTTGTGCCATAATTGCTTGTGTGACAAGAAGAAGGATAACTCTCATGATTATGGCATAGCTTTGATACAATTGTTGATTGATGACATGAGGAATAAAGCTTGGAAGAAGGTTGCAAGAATGTGCTTGAAAAGAGGAGTTCACGTTTGAGCTGACGATTGCCTCAAACGTCAACTCAAACGTGAGTAGCAGATGAAGAATACCCTGGAGAAGAGCCAACGTTTGAGCCAACGTTTGACCTCAAATGTTGAGGCAAACGTTGGCTGAAGAAGAAGCTCCTAGAAGGCAACGTTTGCGCCAACGTTTGCCTCAAACGTGAGGTCAAACGTTGGCGCCTAAAAGGAAGAAAAATGGCACTCCTGGAAGGGCAACGTTTGCGCCAACGTTTGCCTCAAACGTGAGGTCAAACATTGGCGCCTAAAAGAGGAGAGTTGGAGCTTCTGGGCAGCGACGTTTAAGCCAACGTTTGCCTCAAACGTGAGGTCAAATGTTGGCTACATTTTGGCAAGAAAGAGCATGAAAGAGCACCCCTGATTGATGAGTTAGATGAGCCACATTTGCGCCAACGTTTGCCTCAAACGTTGGGCCAAATGTTGGCCAAAAAGAGAGCCTGGGGTGATCCACGTTTGAGCTCACGTTTGACCTTAAACGTTGAGCCAAATGTGGAGGACAGCAAATGGACTTGGCTGCATAATTTGACACAAGTGACGTTTGAGTCAACGTTTGCCTCAAACGTTGGCTCAAACGTGAATGGTTCATGGCCCGGTTCACTAATGGATTGCTTCCCAACACCAAGAGCAATCAACGGAGGCTACTATCAACCCAATTCCATCAAGACTAAAGGCCCAATTCAAGGCTTAATGATCATTTGAAGAAAGTGTATAAATAGCTTAGGATTTGAAGTTTCAGAAGAGCTTCCTTTTTAGAATTTTCAATACTTGCTGGCTTTTAGAATTTGAGAGTTCTTGGGAAGGAGAATTGAATTCTCTTCCTCTGGACCATTTACATTTATTGCAATCTAAGTCTCTGCAATTTACATTACTTGTTCTTTAAGATTCAGCTTATTTACTTTCTTTGCTCTTTAATTTTCTGCAATCTACCCCTCTCCCTTTATTTTCCATGCAATTTAAATTCTGGTAATCACAAATCACTCAATCAACTCTTGATTTGCTTTACTAAATCAACCACTAAACTAAAATTGCTCAATCCTTCAATCCCTGTGGGATCGACCTCACTCACGTGAGTTATTATTACTTGATGCGACTCGGTGCACTTGCCGGTGAGTTTTGTGTCGGATCATTTTCCGCACATCAAGTTTTTGGCGCCGTTGCCAGGGATTGAATAGATTGACAATGATTAAGTGAGGTGGTAGTTTAGATCAAGCACTTTTTCTTTTCTGTTTCTTTAATTTTTGACTAACCCACTAACTGTTTGAAGTTTTGTCTCAACTGACTATACTCAATTTTCAAGAGTACCACTGTGTGTTCCGTTTGTTGACTTATATGTTATAGGAAAGAAGAGAGGCCAGAGGGAAGGATATCATTGAAGAAGGAGTTTCTGAGAAAGAAGAACACCACAACATGAAGCCGTACCCCAATTTCCCAAACCTGCAAAAACACCACCATACCAACAACAATCACTACATATCACCACACTACCCACCCTTCCAACCCCCAACACCCCACAACCAACCAATCTCACAAGACTCTCAGAGGATCACCAATCTGGAGATCTTAATAGAGAGAATGATGAAACACCAAGAGGTGACAATGAAGAACCAGGAAGCCTCAGTCAGAAGAATTGAGAAGCAAATGCAACAACTGGCTAAGAACCTCGCAGAAATGGGTGAGAAGAGTGCTAAAGGAAAAGAATCACTCATTCAGGATGAGCATCACAGAGCAAAGCCTCACTTAGGAGGACAATGGGACAAGGAGAAGGAAGCTCAGAATCTGAGCTGAGCAAGCATAGAGGATGTCAAGCTAATGACAATAAAGAAGCGCTTGTTGGGAGGCAACCCAACCTGAGGTAGTTCTCTTTTCATAGGTATTTTAATAAAAAGGTTAATTAACTTCATATATATTGCAAGAAGCTGAGTTTGGTGTTACACACCAAAACAATATAAAGGAGAATGAAGGATTCTAAGTTTGGTGTTCCACCAAAATCCCATCATAAAACACATTCTCACTTTCTGCATAATGCTAGCTTCAAGCATCTAGACGAACTAGTTAACTATTCTGCTGTTTCCTAGTTTTTAGTTCTATTGCTTTTGAAAAAGAAAAAGAGTTTCACACATGGTTAATCTGATGCATGAGAACCATTGGCATGGTACTAAGTTTGGTGTTCCCACACCAAAGTAAGTTCAAAGGCCCACAAATAAATTATGCATGCTAACCATTTTTCAAGTGCTTGGGGAACAAGCAACTTTCAATATCATTGTAGAGCACCATACAAACTTTTGGAAGATTTAGCATCATCAATCAAAGAGGTGAAAGAGGAATGTGAAGACCAACAATGATGATGAGGAAGAGGACATCAAGTAAACTCCAAAAGGTTGTATTGTTCATTATCAGATATTGCTGTGATTGAAAGTGATATTATACCCCTGTCTGTCCTTCTGTCTAGTATAGTTTTTCTGCAATTCAATAATCAAGATGCTTGACCATTTACAACACTATACTCTCCAAACTTGTTTGCACTCAATATTTCAAAAATGCATCACATGAAAATTCTTTGAAAAGAAGGATCGAGGAATTAAACAATTTTGAGGCAAGCAAAAGATTAGGAAAAGTGGTGGTTCTAGTTGTATGATTATGTATTGAGGTTGCATACTTATGAAAACTTGCATGGGAGCTCATAGGCGGGACATAGAGTTCAAAGAAGTGTTGTGGAGATTCTCAAATATTTATTGATCCAAGAAGCAGTAAACAAAACAAAAGAAAATAAAGAAAATACAAAAACAAAAAGAACATGACCCAAGGCTCTGAGCATCAATTACTAGGCAGAAAAGAAGAAAGAAACAAGAACTCAAAGAGTTGTTATCCTAGTAAATGCTTGTGGTCGAACTGTGTCAAAGAGAGAGGCTTGAGCAAGTAAATCCTAAGGGGTGCTTCAACACCAAATACCTTAAAACCAACTGGTTTAGGAGTATTGATTGAAAGCTTATCTAAAGAGCCGCTTTGAGACATGACACTTAGAGTCAAGGCCAAAGTACAGAAACGATAAGCTGCTTTAAGGTGATTACCTATAGAGAGATCTCCATGATATTATTTGGATGAAAGTTCTAAGACCTAAGACTCCCAAGATGTAGGGACTAGTAAGTACTGAAGCCCTTGCATGAGCACATAATTTACAGTTCACCCCACTGTCACTTAATCACTTCACTCACAGGATAGTACATGTAATTCTTCAAATCCATTCTAATTGAAAGGACCTTTGAGCATAATTCTTTTCTTGCTTGGGGACAAGCAAGTTTTAAGTTTGGTGTTGTGATGACAAGTCATCTTAGCCTAGTTTCACTAGTCTTTTTCCTTTGTTTTCATTTAGTTTTATGCACTTTCTTAAGCCACAAGTAAGCTAATTGGATTGAATTTCATTTTTCCTTTGATTCAATCAACCATGGATGAATTGATGCATTTTCATGAGTTTTTGTGCCATAATTGCTTGTGTGACAAGAAGAAGGATAACTCTCATGATTATGGCATAGCTTTGATACAATTGTTGATTGATGACAGGAGGAATAAAGCTTGGAAGAAGGTTGCAAGAATGTGCTTGAAAAGAGGAGTTCACGTTTGAGCTGACGTTTGCCTCAAATGTCAACTCAAACGTGAGTAGCAGATGAAAAATACCCTGGAGAAGAGCCAATGTTTGAGCCAACGTTTGACCTCAAACGTTGAGGCAAATGTTGGCTGAAGAAGAAGCTCCTAGAAGGCAACGTTTGCGCCAACGTTTGCCTCAAACGTGAGGTCAAACGTTGGCGCCTAAAAGAGGAGAGTTGGAGCTTCTGGGCAGCGACGTTTAAGCCAATGTTTGCCTCAAACGTGAGGTCAAACGTTGGCTACATTTTGGCAAGAAAGAGAATGGAAGAGCACCCCTGATTGATGAGTTAGATGAGCCACGTTTGCGCCAACGTTTGCCTCAAACGTTGGGCCAAATGTTGGCCAAAAAGAGAGCCTGGGGTGATCCACGTTTGAGCTCACGTTTGACCTCAAACGTTGAGCCAAACGTGGAGGACAGCAAATGGACTTGGCTCCATAATTTGACACAAGTGACGTTTGAGTCAACGTTTGCCTCAAACGTTGGCTCAAACGTGAATGGTTCATGGCCCGGTTCACTAATGGATTTCTTCCCAACACCAAGAGCAATCAACGGAGGCTACTATCAACCCAATTCCATCAAGACTAAAGGCCCAATTCAAGGCTTAATGATCATTTGAAGAAAGTGTATAAATAGCTTAGGATTTGAAGTTTCAGAAGAGCTTCCTTTTTAGAATTTTCAATACTTGCTGGCTTTTAGAATTTGAGAGTTCCTGGGAAGGAGAATTGAATTCTCTTCCTCTGGGTTGTTTTTGTTTTCTTTTCTACACACTTTGTCTGAGTCTTGAGTGTTGAGAATTGAAGGAATTCTGTTTCAATCTCACCTTGAGATCTCTCTGTTTTGATTTACTCCATCATTGAGAATTTGCGATTTCACTTCTTTTCTTCTACTGCTGGATCTTTACTTTTCTTGCAATTGAATTCTCAATTTGGATCTAGGAAGGTATTGAGATCTAGACTTGGTTTTCTAGTCTCTTGGGTCCTGAGATCTGGAGTTTTCATTTTAATTTCTCTGTTGAACGCTTCTTCAAGCAATTTACGTTTCCAGTTGAGATCTGTTTCATTTTAATTCCTCTTTTACTTATCTACTTGTTGAGATTTACTTTTCTCTGTTTAATTTCTGCAAATCCAATTCCCAATTCCCTTTACAATTCAAGCCATTTACATTTCTTGCACTTTAAGATTCAGCTTATTTACTTTCTTTGCTCTTTAATTTTCTGCAATCTACCCCTCTCCCTTTATTTTCCATGCAATTTAAATTCTGGTAATCACAAATCACTCAATCAACTCTTGATTTGCTTGACTAAATCAACCACTATACTAAAATTGCTCAATCCTTCAATCCCTGTGGGATCGACCTCACTCACGTGAGTTATTATTACTTGATGCGACCCAGTGCACTTGCCGGTGAGTTTTGTGTCGAATCATTTTCCGCACATCAGGTTCAAACCTTGTAACCTTCATTATCAAACATTGCTCCTTGCATTTATTTTGTATGAAGCACGATAATGCTCTTGGCATGAACTGAGCATTGTGCTTCTTCCCTTGCTTCCTTGGTTCATTATAGTGCTCAGTTGACAAGGAGAGCACAGCATCCATGCCTTGCTTCCTTGGTTCATTATAATGCTCCTTTGGAGAGCATTGAGCTCTTGGAGAGAGCGCTGTGGGTTTCCTCCTTCAATGTGCCACGCGTCCTTGTTTCTTTTGCCACGCTTCATTGTTGCTTTTGCCACACTTCATATGCTACGCTTTCTTGTTATTTTCTTTTCTTCACCTACAAATAATCAAAACAACCAATCAAAGTATCACCAAATTCACAAGGTTTATAAATCATTTAAAAACCAATTAATTTTAGCTTAAACCTCATGATTTAGTGTCAATTAAAGGATGTTTGATTGATTCAATAAAACCATGCAATTCCACTCCAAACCACTTACTTATAATGCAAGAAAGTGCATAAAACCTAATGAAACAAGTGAAAAATGCTTGAAAAGCTAGCATAAGATGACTTGTCATCACAACACCAAACTTAAACCTTGCTTGTACCCAAGCAAGCATTAATCATAAGAGAAAATGAAATGAAACAGGGAAGTACGCATGTCCTTATTTAGCAGATAATTGAACTTGGTTCATGGGGTTTTATGCAGACAATGGTAGCTCATTTATTACTTGCTGCTATATAAGAAATGTTTCCTCAAAGGTTCACTAGTCTAGCTGCTATATTGCCTTACTTTTGCTTGATCCCTTGCTAACTTTTCCTTCTTTATTTTTCTTTAGAAAGCTTATTACTTAACGAAGGCTTGGTGGCAAATGTTGCAGCAGCCTCTTGGCTTAATTTTTGCTCAACATTTATTCACCACAGACACATGGCTCACAATTTCTTCCTAGGATCATTGATGCCCAGCATCTCTTTGGATCACTAAGTGTTTTGTAGCTAGGATGCTCTTGATAGTGTTCTTTTGGTTGGCAATCCCAAATCAGTTGATTTAAGTGGCCAAGTTTTAAAATACTCCTCAGAACCTAATTGTCCAAGCATATTCTAGTACAAAAATACCACAGGCATATGTTCTAGGGTCCAAGCTATTGGTGTCTAGCCTTATTGTTTGTTTCTTTGCCAATTCTTGGCTTTTCTTTTTCTTTTCTTTTTTTTGTTTTGATTCATTACCAGGGGACTTTCATTGATTATAGACTTTATAGCAGCAAACTAACTCATACTTCAAGGAACATGTCATTATGAAGCATTTATTTTAAAGCTAATCATTAAATCAAGCACATACCACCACTAACTTTCATTCAAACTTCTATAACATTGAACACTCACTTTTCCAAATCAAACATTTCTCTTTTATTTGTTGTAAAAAGGAACAAAATAAAATTCAAGCTAATGATGAATGACAAAATTATGTAGATCACTTGTATTTCTAAGCAAACATTTTCACTTGCATTTAATTGAATATTTCAACAAGACATGTAGGGCTTTCCAAATTGAAATACTTCAAAGCAACAAGGATTAAGTGTCAATATAACATGTGGGGAGTATCCCTCAGCTTTTTCTTCTGTCATCATTTTTTTCTTTATTGCACTTCCTTTGGACAATGATGCAGATTCTCTTCACTTGAATGTTTTCCTGCATAATCCTCAAAAGTTGCTTGTTTCTCAAGCCCTTAGATAACTGGTTAGTTATGCAAAGATTATTTGTGGGCTTTTGAACTTACTTTGGTGTGTGAACACCAAACTTAGTCCCTTGCCAATGTTTCTCATGCATCAAATTAACCATATGTGAAACCCTTCTGTCTTTGCTAAAGGTAATTTAACCAAAGATAAAAAATAGCAGATTAGTTAAATGGTTTATCTGATTGCTTGGAGCTAGCATTATGTAGAAGGTGAGAATGTGTTTTAAGATGAGATTTTTGGTGGAACACCAAACATAAAATTCTTCATTCTCCCTTAAATTATTTTGGTGTGTAACACCAAACTTAGCTCCTTGCAATACAGATAGAACTAATTAACCTTTTTATTGAAATGGTTATGAAAAGAAAATCTACCTCAGGTTGGGTTGCCTCCCAACAAGCGCTCTTTTGTTGTCACTAGCTTAACATTAGGCCTTCATTAGGGTGGTTGATGACTGTAGTGTCTCATCTTGTATCCCCTCACTGTGAGCTTCCTTCCAGCGCCTTGATGTTTAATTTCTGCATGCTCCAGTGAGAGTATTCTGCTGACAGTGTAGTAGTTATCAGCTTGTTGGTTTGTTCCCAACTGTTGGTAGATTAACTGTACTTTATCTTCTTTTGAAAATCCCTCAGTTGGGATTTTTTTGTTCTTCCACCCCTTTTGAGCCTTCTTCTTGCTCTTCTTCCTTCTTTTTGGTGATCCTTCTCCTTTGATAGTGGGCTGCATTTCATGCCGTTCTTGCTTTCCCTCATCACTCTACACAGTTTCCTTTTCCTTCTATCCTGCTTTGTTGATCTTCATGCAGTCTTTCTCTTCATCTGAATGCTATGTTTCTGGAAAGATATTCAAGGTAATGCTCTCATCATGCATTCTCAAGGTCAATTCCCCTTGCTCCACATCTATAATAGCTCTTGCAGTAGCCAAGAATGGTCTTCCTAGTATGATAGAATTACCTCCTTCCTCATCTAGGTCCAGAATCACAAAGTCTGCAGGGAATATAAACTTATCCACTTTGACCAAAAGGTTCTCAATCACACCTTTGGGAAACACCACCAACTTGTCCACTAGCTCTAATGACATATGTATAGGTTTTACCTACTCTATGCATAGCCTTTTCACAAGAGAAGATGGCATCAGATTGATGCTAGCTTCTAAGTCACACATTGCTTTATTTATGCTTATATTGCCAATGGTGCAGGGTAGGAAAAAGCTTCCAGGGTCCTCAAGTTTTGGGGAAAGCCCTTTTTGGATCAATGCACTGCATTCTTCAGTGAGCAATATAGTTTTCTTCTCATGCCAACTCCTCTTTTTATTGATAAGCTCCTTCAAGAACTTAGCATATAAGGGCATCTGCTCTAATGCCTCAGCCAGTGGAATATTAATCTCCAATTTCTTGAAGACTTCAAGGAATTTGGGGAAGTGTTGATCTTTGGTCTCTTTGTTGAACCTCTAAGCATATGGCAAGGGAGGTATGAAAGTCTTCACTCCCTGGCTTTGTTCTTTGGCTGGTTCTTCCATTATTTGCTTTCCTTTCCTTAAATCTTGTGGCTGGTCATCATTTTCTTGAGCCTGCTTGCCTGCTGTCAACTCTTGCTTGCTGTTGGCTTCCTCTTTTTCAGCTTGCTTCTTGTCATTCTCCTTTGGCTTCTTGGTTGCTTCTTCATCTTTTACCAAGATCTTTCTACTCCTTAGCTGTATAGCTTTGCACTCGTCCTTCAGATTTGGAATTGTATCACTTGGGAGTGAGCTTGATGGTCTTTTAGTCACAACTTGCTTAGAAAGCTGTCCAATCTGCCTTTCTATGTTTCTTATGGAAGCTTCATTGTTCTTGGTTATAAGTTCTTACTGCTTCATCATTTTCTCCATCAACATCTCCAACTGGGAGATTCTCTAAGAGTCTTGTGGAATTTGTGGTTGGTTGTGAGCTGGTGAGGGTGAATGATGGTTGTTTAGGTTGGTGGTTTAGTTATTGGATGGATAATGGTTGGAGTTGGGGTAAGTGTTTTGGGGTTTTCTATATGGATTTTGGTTATTATTCTACTGGTTGTTGTGGTTTGTGTTTTTCCAATTATTTTGGTTTGAATTTCTTTGCCATGGTTGCTGATTTTGAGGGTGATTATCTCCCCATCTGAGATTGGGGTGGTTCTTCCATGATGGATTGTAGGTGTGACCATAAACTTCACTTGATCCAGAACTTTGGTTGTGCACATATTGGATTTGTTCCAGCTGCTGATCTTCTTGGTTTTCTTCATTCTGTCCCCATATGGTTGGTGGTTGGCTTGTGACATTTACTGATGCAACTTGCAAGCTATCAATTCTTTTTGCCATTTGTTCAAATTGTTACTGAAATTGCTGCTGCATCATCTTGTTGTGAGCTAAGATTGTGTCCACTCCTTCCCAATTCCAGCACTCCTTTCCTTTGTGATCGTTGGCGTTGTCTCTGGTGGGCAAAGAAATATTGATTATTTGCCACCATATCAATGAGATTCTGAGCCTCTTCTGCAGTCTTCATCAATTATAAGGAGCCTCCTGCTGAGTGATCTAGTGCTTCTTGAGCCTTCAAAGTTAGTCCTTCATAGAAATTTTGAAGCTAATCCCATTCATTGAACATGTTTGGGGGACACTTCCTGAGTAAAGCTTTGTATCTCTCCCATGCCTCATACAATGATTCTCCATCTGTCTAAGTGAAATTTTAAACCTTTGTTTTGAGTCTGATGATCATTTGGGGAGGATAGAACTTGGCTAGGAATTTGCTCACTAGATCTTCCCAATTGTTGATGCTCTCTCTTGAAAATATCTCCAACCACTGAGCAGCTTTGCCTCTAAGGGAGAATGGAAATAGCAACAACTTGTAGATATCAGGATGCACACCATTAGTTTTGACAGTGTTACAAATCCTCAAAAAAGTGGATAAGTGTTGGTTTAGATATTCAAGTGGCCCTCCTCCATAGGAGCAGTTGTTTTGGACCAAGGTGATGAGCTGTGGCTTTAGTTCAAAGTTGTTTGTATTGACATTTGGGGTAAGGATACTACTCCCACAATGTCTAGGATTTGCAAATGTGTAGGAAGCCAAAACTCTTCTCTGAGGTGGATTGTTGTTAGCCATTCCTTCTAGTTGATTGGAATTGGAGGGGTTCCCTTCCATTTCGTGATATTCTTCCTCAGATTCTTCCTCTCCAAGAACACTTTTCCCTTTTTCTTCTCTTCTCAATCTCCTAAGAGTTCTTTTGTCTTGTTCATCAAAAGAGGGTATAGCTCCCCTTGTCCCTGACATACAAGCAAAACATAAGAGTCACACAAAACTAGAAAAACCAGGAACACTACACTCTATTGCTAGAGTGAGGTTAATGTTAGCTTAAGCAAAAATTCAAACAGTTAGTGTGTTAGCTAAAAATAAAGAAAATGAAAAAAAGCAAGGAAAAAGTGCTTAATCTAGACCTTGGTATCAATTGCGCCAACAACTTGGTACGCACGATCGTAATCTCAACTCTTTTTCACAACTCTGCATAACTAACCAGCAAGTGCACTAGGTCATCCAAGTAATAAACCTTACGTGAGTAAGGGTCGATCCCACGGAGATTGTCGGCTTAAAGCAAGCTATGGTCATCCTTGTAAATCTTAGTCAGGCAAATTCAAATGGTTATAAGGTTTTGATAATTAAAATATAAATAAAATATAAAATAAGATAAAGTTACTTATGTAATTCATTGGTGGGAATTTCAGATAAGCGTCTGGAGATGCTTTGTTGCTTATGAACTTCTGGTTTTCTACTGCCTTCTTCCAATCATGCATTACCTCCTTCCATGGCAAGCTGTATGATCCTCTCAGATGAAAACAAATCCATATGCACTGTTACCGCACGGCTAATCATCTGTTGGTTCTCGCCAGCGTCGGAATAGGACCATTGTCCTTTTGCACACTGTCACTTGTGCCCCACATTCGCAGGTTTGAAGCTCGTCATAGTCATCCCTTCCCAGATCCTACTCGGAATACCACAGACAAGGTTTAGACTTTCTGGATCTCAGGAATGATGCCAATGGTTCTAGCCTATACCACAAAGATTCTAATCTTAGATTAGAAACCCAAGAGAATATACTCCAGCTATCGTCCAATGACTACGTTGAACATCATGTAGATCGCTTTGTGGTTGTCAGGCACGCGACCTTGGCTAAGCGAGTAACGAAGATTGGATGATTGTCACGGGTTACCCCTTCATTCTGACTTAACTAAATTAGTACGAGAGTATCTCTTGGAGAAGAAGTAGGCATGAATTGAATAGAAAACAGTAGTAATTGTATTAATTCATGAAGAACAGCAGAGCTCCACACCTTAATCTATGGGGTGTAGAAATTCCACCGATAAAAATACATAAGTGAAAGGTCTAGGCATGGCCGTGAGGCCAGCCTCCAAACGTGAACAATGATCAAAGTTACATATGGTGATCAAAGACTGGTCAAAAGACGAGCTAAAAGTAGTTTTTATACTAAACTAGTAGCCTAGGGTTACAGAAAATGAGTAACTAAGTGCAGATAGTGTAGAAATCCACTTTCGGGGCCCATTTGGTGTGTGCTTGGGCTGAGCATTGAAGCTTTTTCGTGCTTAGGCTGTTCCTGGAGTTAAACGCCAGCTTTGGTGCCATTTTGGGCGTTTAACTCCAATTCTGGTGCCAGTTTGGGCGTTTAACTCCAATTTTGGTGCCAGTTTGGGCTGACTTTGAACGTCAGTTTGGGCCATCAAATCTCGGGAAAAGTATGGACTATTATATATTGCTGAAAATTGAGAGCGTGCCAATTGGGCTTCTGTAGCTCTAGAAAATCCATTTTGAATATAGGGAGGTCAGAATCCAACAGCATCTGCATTCCTTTTTCAGCCTCTGAATCAGATTTTTGCTCAGGTCCCTCAATTTCAACCAGAAAATACCTGAAATCACAAAAAAACACACAAACTCATAGTAAATTCTAGAAATGTGATTTTTGAATAAAAACTAATAAAAATATAATAAAAAGTAATTAAAACATAATAAAAACTATGTAAAAACAATGCCAAAAAGGGTACAAATTATCCGCTCATCACAACACCAAACTTAAATTGTTGCTTGTCCCCAAGCTACTGAAAATAAAGTAGGATAAAAAGAAGAGAGTATACAATGAATTCCAAACTTATCAATGAAGATTAGCTTCAATTAGATGAGCAGGACTTGTAACTTTTTGCTTCTGAACAGTTTTGGCATCTCACTTTATCCTTTGAAGTTCAGAATGATTGGCATCTATAGGAACTCAGAATTCAGATAGTGTTATTGATTCTCCTATTTTGGTATGTTGATTCTTGAACACAGCTACTTTATGAGTCTTGGCCGTGACCCTAAGTATTTTGTTTTCCAGTATTACCACCGGATACATAAATGCCACAGACACATAACTGGGTGAACCTTTTCAGATTGTGACTCAGCTTTACTAGAATCCCCAGTAAGAGGTGTCCAGAGCTCTTAAGCACACTATTTTTTTTTTTTGCTTTGGACCACAACTTTAACCACTCAGTCTCAAGCCTTTCACTTGACACCTTCACGCCACAAGCACATGGTTAGGGACAGCTTGGTTTAGCCGCTTAGGCCAGAATTTTATTCATGTGGGCCCTCCTATCCATTAATGCTCAAAGCCTTGGATCCTTTTTATTTTACCCTTGCCTTTTGGTTTAAAGGGCTATTGGCTTTTTCTGCTTGCTTTTTCTTTTTCTTTCTCTCTCTTTTTTTGCAAGCTTTTCACTGCTTTTTCTTGCTTCAAGAATCAATTATATGATTTTTCAGATTATCAATAAGATTTCTCCTTTTTCATTATTCTTTCAAGAGCCAACAATTTTAACAATCATAAATAACAAATTCAAAAATATGCACTGTTCAAGCATTCATTCAGAAAACAAAAGGTATTGCCACCACAACAAAATAATTAAACTAATTTCAAGATAGAATTTGAAACCATGTACTTCTTGTTCTTTTGCTATTAAAAACATTTTTTTATTTAAGAAAGGTGATGGATTCATAGGATATTCATAGCTTTAAGACATAGACACTAGACACTAATGATCATGTAATAAAGACACAAACATAGACGAAACATAAAGCATAGAGAATGAAAAATAGAAAAATAAAGAACAAGGAAATTAAAGAACGGGTCCACCTTAATGATGGCGGCTAGTTCTTCCTCTTGAAGATCTTATGGAGTGCTTTAGCTCCTCAATGTCTCTTCCTTGCCTTTGTTGCTCTTCCCTCATAGCTCTTTGGTCTTCTCTAATTTCATGGAGGAGGATGGAATGCTCTTGGTGCTCCATCCTTAGTTGTCCCATGTTGGAACTTAATTCTCCTAGGAAGGTGTTGATTTTCTCCAAATAGTTTTGTGGAGGACAGTGCATCCCTTGAGGCATCTCAGAGATTTCATGATAAGGAATTTCCTCATGCTATTATTGAGGTCCATGAGTGGGCTCTCTTGTTTGCTCCATCCTTTTCTTAGTGATGGGCTTATCCTCTTCAATGAGGGTGTCTTCCTCTATGACAATTCCAACTGAATTGCATAGGTGACAAATGAGATGAGAGAAGGCTAACCTTGCCAAAGTGGAGGGCTTGTCTGCCACCTTGTAGAGTTCTAGGGATATGATCTCATGAACTTCTACTTCCTCTCTATTCATGATGCTATGGATCATGATAGCCCGGTCTACAGTAACTTCAGACCAGTTGCTAGTTGGAATTATAGAGCGTTGGATAAACTCCAACCATCCTCTAGCCACGGGTTTGAGGTCAAGCCTTCTTAGTAGAACCGGCTTGCCTTTTGAGTATCTCTTCCATTGAGCGCCTTCCACACAAATGTCTCTAAGGAATTGGTCCAACCTTTCACCAAAGTTGACCCTTCTAGTGAAAGGGTGAGGATCTTCTTGCATCATTAGCAAGTTGAATGCTAACCTCACATTTTTTAGACTAAAATCCAAGTAGTTCCCCCGAACCATTGTGAGCCAATTCCTTGGGTTCGGATTCACACTTTGGTCATGGTTCTTAGTGATCTATGCATTAGCATAGAACTCTTAAACCATTAAGATCCCGACTTGTTGAATCGTGTTGGTGAGGATTTCCCAACCTCTTCTTCGAACTTCATGTCAGATCTCCAGATATTCACTCTTTTTGAGCTTAAAGGGGACCTCGGGGATCACCTTTTTCTTGGCCACAACTTCATAGAAGTGGTCTTGATGGACCTTTGAGATGAATCTCTCCATCTCCCATGACTCGGAGGTGGAAGCAATTGTCTTCCCTTTCCTCTTTTTAAAGGTTTCTCTTGCCTTAGGTGCCATTAGTGGTTATGGAAAAACAGAAAGCTTTAGCTTTTCCCACACCAAACTTAGAATGGTTGCTCGTCCTCGAGAAAAAGAAGAAAGAAAGGAGTAGAAGGAGAAGAAATGGAGGAGATGGAGGGTAGTGAAGGGTTTGGCCAAGGGGGAGAGAAGTGTGTTTGTTATGTGAAAATGAAGGTGGTGAGGAGGGGTATTTATAGGGTAAGAGAGAGGGGGTTTTCGGCCATGTGTGGGTGGGTTTGGGAGGGAAATGGTTTGAATTTGAATGGTGAGGTAGGTGTGGTTTAATGATGGATGGATGTGAGTGGTGAAGAGGATATGGGGAAGAGGGAAGGATTTGATAGGTGAAGGGTATTTGGGGAAGAGGTATTGATGGGATTGGTCAAGGGCATTTGGGGGAGAGTGTTATGGAAAGGTGAGAAGAGGAGAGAAGAAGAAGTGGGGTAGTTGGGGATCCTGTAGGGTCCACAGATCCTGAGGTATCAAGGAATTTGAGTCCCTGCACCATTCTGGCGTTCAAACGCCCATTCTGTGCCAAATCTGGCATTTAATGCCAGCTCTGCTATCTTTCCTGGTGTTAAACGCCAGTCCTGCTACCTTTCCTGGCATTAAACGCCACTCTGCTACCCATTTCTGGCGTTAAACGCCAGCCAGATGCCCATTTTTGGCGTTTAACGCCAGCCAGATACCAGACAATCCTTTTTGGTGTTAAACGCCCAGAGTGCTGCCCATTCTGGCGTTTAACGCCCAGAATGCTGCCAGGCTGGGCATTAAACGCCCATTCTGCTATCCTTACTGGCGTTTAAACGCCAGTAAACCTGTCCTCCAGGGTGTGCTATTTTTAATGCTGTTTTTTATTCTGTTTTTGATTTTTCAGTTGTTTTTGTGACTTCACATGATCATCAACCTAAGAAAAACATAAAATAATAATGGAAAATAAATAAATATAATTAAATAACATTGGGTGCCTCCCAACAAGCGCTTCTTTAATGTCAATAGCTTGACAGTGAAGCTCTTAGCAATCTTCACAGAGAATCAGAGCTTGATGTTGGCCTCCCAACGTCAAAATTAGAAGTTGAGTGTGGGGACTCTGTTTGACTCTGTATTGAGAGAAGCTTTTCATGCTTCCTCTCCAAGGTTACAGAAGAAGATCCTTGAGCTTTAAACATACGGTAGTCCTTTTTCAATTGAAGGACTAACTCTCCTCTATCCACATCAATCACAGCTCTTGCTGTGGCTAGGAAGGGTCTTCCAAGGATGATAGAATCATCTTCATCCTTCCCAGTGTCTAGGATTATGAAGTCAGCAGGGATGTAATAGCCTTCAACCTTCACTAAGATATCCTCTACAAGTCCATAAGCCTGTTTCCTTGAATTGTCTGCCATCTCTAGTGAAATTCTTGCAGCTTGCACCTCAAAGATCCCTAGTTTCTCCATTACAGAGAGGGGCATGAGGTTTATACTTGATCCAAGGTCACACAGAGCCTTCTTAAAGGTCATGGTGCCTATGGTACAAGGTATTAAGAACTTTTCAGGATCCTGTTTCTTCTAAGGTAATTTCAGTTAAACCAGATCATTCAGTTCATTGATGAGCAGTGGGGGTTCATCCTCCCAAGTCTCATTACCAAATAACTTGGCATTCAGCTTCATGATTGCTCCTAGATATTGAGCAACTTGCTCTTCAATAATATCTTCATCCTCTTCAGAGGAAGAATACTCATCAGAGCTCACGAATGGAAATAGTAAGTTCAATAAAATCTCTATGGTCTCTATATGAGCCTCAGATTCCTTTGGTTCCTCATTAGGGAACTCCTTGGAGGCCAGTGGACGTCCATTGAGGTCTTTCTCACTGGAAATCACTGCCTTTTCCTCCTCCATGCATTTGGCTATGTTGGTTATATTTATAGCCTTGCACTCTCTTTTTGGATTCTCTTCTGTATTGCTTGGGAGAGTACTTGGAGGGAGTTCAGTAACTTTCTTACTCAGCTAACCCACTTGTGCCTTCAAATTTCTAATAGAGGACCTTGCTTCAGTCATGAAATTGAGAGTGGTCTTAGATAGATCAGAGATTACAGTTGCTAAGTCAGAGTGACTCTTCTTAGAATTCTCTGCCTATTGCTAAGAAGATGATGGAAAAGGTTTGCTATTGCCAAACCGTGCTCTCCCACCATTATTATTATTGAAGCCTTGATTAGGCTTCTGTGGATCCTTCCATGAGAGATTAGGATGATTCCTCCATGAAGGATTATAGGTGTTTCCATAGGATTCTCCCATGTAATTCACCTCTTCCATTGCAGGATTCTCAGGGTCATAAGCTTCTTCTTCAAAGGAAGCTTCCTTAGTACTGACGGATACAGCTTGCGTTCCAGTCAAACTTTGAGAAATCATATTGACTTGCTGAGTCAATATTTTATTCTGAGCCAATATGGCATTCAGAGTATCAATCTCCAGAACTCCTTTCTTCTGAGTTATCCCATTATTCATAGGATTTCTTTCAGAAGTGTACACGAACTGGTTATTTGCAACCATTTCAATGAATTCCTGGGCTTCTGCAGGCGTCTTCTTCAGATAAAGAGATCCACCAGCAGAGTGATCCAATGACATCTTGGACAATTCAGACAGACCATCATAGAATATACATATGATGCTCCATTCTGAAAACATGTCAGAAGGATATCTTCTGATCAATTACTTGTATCTTTCCCAAGCTTCATAGAGGGATTCACCTTCCTTCTGTCTGAAGGTTTGGACTTCTACTCTAAGCTTTCTCAACTTTTGAGGTGGAAAGAATTTGGCCAAGAAAGCATTGTCCAGCTTTTCCCAAGAGTTCAGGCTATCTTTAGGTTGTGAGTCCAACCATGTCCTAGCTCTGTCTCTTACAGCAAAAGGGGAAAAGCATAAGTCTGTAGACCTCAGGTTTAACCCCATTGGTCTTGATAGTGTCACAGATTTGCAAGAATTCAGCTAAGAACTGATGAGGATCTTCCAATGGAAGTCCATGAAACTTGCAATTCTGCTGCATTAGAGAAACTAATTGAGGCTTAAGCTCAAAGTTGTTTGCTCCAATTACAGGAATTGAGATGCTCCTTCCACAGAAGTCAGAAGAGGGTGCAATGAAGTCACCAAGAATCTTCCTTGCATATCCACTATTGTTATTAGGTTTGGCCATCTCTTCTTCTTTTTCAAAAAATTCTGTCAGGTCCTCTTCAGAGTGTTGTGCTTTAGCTTCTCTTAGCTTCCTCTTTAGAGTCCTTTCAGGTTCCGGATCAGCTTCAACAAGAATGTTCTTATCCTTGCTCGTGCTCATATGAAAAAGAAGAGAACAGAAAAGAATAGGAATTCTCTATGTCACAGTATAGAGATTCCTTTATGTGAGTAAAAGAATAGAAGAGTAGAATGAAGAAGAGAGAAGATGAAGAATTCGAACACAGAGAGGGAGAGAGGGTTCAAATTATAAGAGGAAGAGAAGTGTTAGTAGATGAATAAATAAATAGAAAAAGATGAGAGAGAGAGAGAGAGAATTCGAATTTCAAAATAAAATAAAAGGAAAATATTTTTGTTTTTATTTTAATTATTGGTTAGTATTCGAAATTTAAGAGAAGAAATAAAGTAAAATTTGAAAACTAAATAAATTAATTAATTAAAAATATTTTTGAAAAAGTGGTTAGTGATTTTCGAAAATTGGAGAGAGAAAAGTAGTTAGGTAGTTTTGAAAAAGATATGATTGAAATAGAAAACTTTTAAAATCAAACAAAAAGTCAATTAGTTAATTTAAAAAGATTTGAAAATCCATTTTGAAAAGATAAGAAGTTAGAAAAGGATTTTGAAATTGATTTTGAAAAAGATATGATTGAAAATCCTTTTGAAAAATATTTGAAAAAGAAATTAAAAAGATTTAATTTTTGAAATTAAAGTTGATTACTTGACTAACAAGAAACTAAAAGATATGATTCTTAGAGTTTAAAGATTAAATCTTTCTTAATAGGCAAGTAACAACTTGAAATTTTTGAATCAAAACATTAAATGCTAGCATTAATTTCGAAAATATGGAATAAAAGTAAGAAAAAGATTTTGAAAATCAATTTTTAAAATTTTCAAAAATTTTAAGAAAAAATGAAAAAGATTTGATTTTTGAAAAAGTTTTGAAAAGATAGGATTTTTAAATTGAAATTTTGACTTGACTCATAAGGAAAAACTAAATTTTTAAAACTTTTTGACTAAATCAATTCAAAATTTTCGAAATTTATGAGAAGAATAAGGGAAAGATATTTTTTTGATTTTTGAATTTTAATGAGGAAAGAGAAAAACATAAAAATGATGCAAAACATAAAAATTTAAGATCAAAACAAAAAATGCATGCAAGACACTTTGAATGTCAAGATGAACACCAAAAACACTTTGAAGATCATGACAAGAACATGTTTTTGAAAATTTTTAAGAAAAGAAAAACATGCAAGACACCAAACTTAAAATTTTTATTCTATAGACACTATTAATTCAAGAATGTATATGAAAAACAAGAAAAGACACAAAACAAGAAAATGTAAGGATCAAATAAGGAAAATCATCAAGAACAACTTGAAGATCATGAAGAACAACATGCATGGATTTTCGAAAATAAGAAAAATGCAATTGACACCAAACTTAAGAATTGACACTAAACTCAAACAAGAAACACAAAATTTTTGGTTTTTATGATTTTATGAAATTTTTTTTTGTATTTTTCGAAAATTATTTGAAAAAAGAAAATAAATAAATTCAAAATTTTTAATAGGAATTCCAAGAATCATGCAATGTTAGTCTAAAGCTTCAGTCCAAAAATTTAGACATGGCTAAATAGCCAGCCAAGCTTTATGTGAAAGCTTCGGTCCAAAAGATTAGATATGCCCAGATGGCCAGCCAAGCTTCAGCAGAGCATTACATACAACAGCCAAGTAGATGGGAATCCAAAGGCTCTTACATTGATAAGTGGAAGCCTCAGTCCAAAAAAATTAGACATGGCTTAACAGCCAGCCAGGCTTCAACATATCATCTGAAACTCTAGAATTCATTCTTAAAAATTTTGAAGTACATAGAATAATTTATTTTATTTTATTTTTGAAATTTTTTGAAAATAAATAAAAATCAAAAAGCTTAAACATAAAATAAAAGTACCTAATCTGAGCAACAAGATGAACCGTCAGTTGTCCAAACTCGAACAATCCCCAGCAACGGCGCCAAAAACTTGGTGCACGAAATTGTGATCTCAACTGTGCCAACAACTTGGTACGCACAATCGTAATCTCAACTCTTTTTCACAACTCCGCACAACTAACCAGCAAGTGCACTGGGTCGTCCAAGTAATAAACCTTACGTGAGTAAGGGTCGATCCCACGGAGATTGTCGGCTTGAAGCAAGCTATGGTCATCCTTGTAAATCTCAGTCAGGCGAATTCAAATTGTTATAAGGTTTTGATAATTAAAATATAAATAAAATATAAAATAAGATAAAGTTACTTATGTAATTCATTGGTGGGAATTTCAGAAAAGCGTTTGGAGATGCTTTGTTGCTTATGAACTTCTGGTTTTCTACTGCCTTCTTCTAATCATGCATTACCTCCTTCCATGGCAAGCTGTATGATCCTCTCGGATGAAAACAAATCCATATGCGCTGGCACCGCACGGCTAATCATCTGTCGGTTCCCGCTAGCGTCGGAATAGGACCATTGTCCTTTTGCACACTATCATTGGTGCCCCACATTCGCAGGTTTGAAGCTCGTCATAGTCATCCCTTCCCAGATCCTACTCGGAATACCACAGACAAGGTTTAGACTTTTCGGATCTCATGAATGATGCCAATGGTTCTAGCCTATACCACGAAGATTCTAATCTTAGATTAGAAACCCAAGAGAATATACTCCAGCTGTCGTCCAATGACTACGTTGAACATCATGTAGATCGCTTTGTAGTTGTCAAGCACGCGACCTTGGCTAAGCGAGTAACGAAGATTGGGTGATTGTCATGGGTCACCTCTTCATTCTGACTTAACTGAATCAAGTACGAGAGTATATCTTGGAGAAGAAGTAGGCGTGAATTGAATAGAAAACAGTAGTAATTGCATTAATTCATGAAGAATAGCAGAGCTCCACACCTTAATCTATGGGGTGTAGAAACTCCACCGATGAAAATACATAAGTGAAAGGTCTAGGCATGGCCGTGAGGCCAGCCTCCGAATGTGAGCAATGATCAAAGTTACATATGGTGATCAAAGACTGGTCAAAAGATGAGCTAAAAGTAGTTTTTATACTAAACTAGTAGCCTAGGGTTACAGAAAATGAGTAACTAGGTGCAGATAGTGTAGAAATCCACTTCCGGGGCCCACTTGGTATGTGCTTGGACTGAGAATTGAAGCGTTTTTGTGCTTAGGCTGTTCTTGGAGTTAAACGCCAGCTTTGGTGCCAGTTTGGGCGGTTAACTCCAATTCTGGTGCCAGTTTGGGCGTTTTACATCAGAATTTTTAGGCTGACTTTGAACGTCAGTTTGGACCATCAAATCTCGGGCAAACTATGGACTATTAATATTGCTGAAAAGCCCATGATGTCTACTTTTGAACGCAATTGAGAGCGCGCCAATTGGGCTTCTGTAGCTCCAGAAAATTTATTTCGAATGCAGGGATGTCAGAATCCAACAGCATCTGCAGTCCTTTTTCAGCCTCTGAATCAGATTTTTGCTCAGGTCCCTCAATTTCAGCCAGAAAATACCTAATATCATCGAAAAACACACAAAGTCATAGTAAAGTCCAGAAATGTGATTTTTGAATAAAACTAATAAAAATATAATAAAAAATAATTAAAACATACTAAAAACTATGTAAAAATAATGCCAAAAAGGGTATAAATTATCTGCTCATCAGCTCACAAACTTGCGGGCTGATGCCTGCTGTATCCACCAAGCTCTACCCAATTGCTTTCTTGTGTCTTCTCAGCATACTAAGCAGCTGCTCCTCCTGTTGGGAAGTGAGTTCCCTTGCAATGATAACTGGGAGCTTCTGATTATCCTCAAGGTAAGCATACTTGAGATGGGGTGGAAGGGGCTTCAACTCCATTTTCTGCTCATGGCTAGGCACTGGATCATCTAGAGCTAGTGATGATGGACAAGTGTCCTCATTGTGTTCAGAGGGTTTCCCCACACTTGGACCATGCTCCATGTGCATCTTTTCTATTTCTTCTTGGTGAACTGCAGCTATAGTTCAAAAGAGTAAGTTCCTGAGTCATTAGGGGGTATCTCTAAAATATAGAAATCAATGGGAAATGTGAGCCCCTTAATGCTCACCAGCACATCCTCAGCAATTCCAACCACGGTGATGATGCTTTTATCTGCTAAAACAAAACGAGCTGCTGACCTTTTTAAGGGAGAGAGCCTCAAAGCATCATATACAGACAATGGCATTATACTAACACACGCTCCTAAATCATACATACAGTCAGAAAATTTCACACCATCTATAGTAATAGTAACCATGCATGGACCTGGGTCACTACATTTTTCAGGTATATCACCCACTAAAGCAGAAATGGAGCTACCTAGAGGAATAGTTTCTAAATCCTGTAATTTATCTTTATGCATGCACAAATCCTTTAGAAACTTAGCATATCTAGGTACCTGCTGAATGGCATCAAAAAGTGGAATGGTTACCTCAACCTTTTTGAATATTTTTACCATTTTAGGGTCTAGTTCCATCTGCTTTCTGGGCTTCCTAGCAAGGTGTGGAAATGGAATAGGAATGGTGCCACTTGCAGCTTCTGCATTCCTTGGTGCTCAATTCCTTGGTTGAGCTACTTCTTCTTCAACCAAGTCTTGTACTACATCTTTTTCTTCAGCATCTTCTACCTCCACAGTACTTCCAACTGGAGTGTCTTCTGTGAAGCTTGGCTCTGCATGACTCATCTCTGGTAGTGTAGTCCCGGACCTCAAAGTAATGGCGTTGATTCCTCCCTTGGGGTTGGGTACAAGCTGAGACAGAATTGTACCAGAGCTTGTAGGTTGAGTGTTGGAGGTACTCGACGATCCTATCTGGGAGACAAGAGCCTGTATAGCAGATGTCAGACCGGTAAGTGTGCTTTCTATGGTCTTAAAAGAGTGAAGTAACTCGTCATTGGGGGATGAAGATGGGTAAGTGACTTGAGGGACCTGCTGTTAGTTATTCTGAGGCGCTTGGGACTGCCTTTGGTGAGGTGCTTTGTAAGGCTGATTTTGGTTCTGCTGTCTGTTATTGTTGTTCCACCTCTTGATTTCCATTGTTATCTCTGCCTCCTCTGTTGTAGTTGTCCCTCCATCCTTGATTGAAATTATCTCTCCATCCCTGGTTGGAGTTGTCTTGCCAACCTTGATTGTAGTTTTCACCTTGGTTGTAATTGTCGCCTTGTTGATTGTATCCTTGATTCGGGCGGTCATAGAAATTATGAGTAGCTGCCAAGGTGTTGTCTTCTTGTTGGAGTTGCGGACACTCATCAGTGTAATGAGTATAATCAGCACATATTCCGCATACTGTTGACTTTGTTGTGGTGGGGGAGGCTGAGGTTGTTATTGATTCAACTGTATCTGCTTCAGTAGGTTGGTCATCTCACATATAGCCTGTGTGAAAGTAGTAGTCTCACTGCTAGAGGAAACCTCTGCAATAGCCTTGGGATCGTTGTTCCTGTGGCTGACGTTTCGAGTAGACTCTGCTAGATCAGTGATCAGTTGCCACGCTTCATCCGCGGTCTTGTACTTTTTTAGAGAACCATTACTCGCACCATCTAATGTAGTCTTATCCTGAGGCTTCATGCCTTGTGTGAAGTAGCTGATCAACATCAACCTGTCAATCATGTGGTGGGGGCATGCGTCTAGAAGATTCCTGAGGCGCTCCCAATGCTCATAAAGGGTCTCTGACTCGCCATGGATAATGCAGAAAATCTCCTTCCTCAGTCGTTCTGTAACTTCAGCTGGAAAGTATTTTTCCAAGAAATCTCTCCTGAGCGTATCCCAGTTAGTAACAGTTACTTCAGGTTGAGTGTAATACAACTCCCTCGCCTTTCCCTCAAGAGAAAATGGGAAGGCGATTAGCAGAATAGAAGTCTCATCTGCACCATGACGCCTAACAGTAGAATAGGCTATCTAAAAATCCCTGAGGTGCTTTGACGTTGTGATTTTTGCCAGTAAAGAATTTCATAAAAATAGTTGCGTTGTAGATATAGTCTCTAAACCAACAAAAATCCCTTTGTACAAACGTTTTGGTTTTCACAAGTAACAAACCCCTTTAAAAATTGTTAACCGAGTATTCAAACCTCGGGTCGTCTTCTCAAGGAACTGCAGGGAAGTATGTTCTTATTATTGGTTATGGAGGTTGTAAAATCGGGGTTGAGAGTGAAGAATAAATATGACAAATAATTTAAATGGCAATTAAAATAAATAAATACTGTAAAGCAAACTTTTGGCAAAGTAAGAGAAATTGGAAGTCCAACTTAATTATCTCTCTCAACAATAATGAAAGTTGAATCTAAACTCCACTTAGTTAACCTTTACTAAAGCAAAGGAAAGTCAAGGGACTAATTAGTTTGACCTTCGAATCCTATTTAATTCCTAAGAAAAAGTTGGGATTATTGAAGTTCAGTTCAATTAGCAAGATAGCGATTATCAGTTATGTTGAGTTTGATAATGTTGAGTTACTGATTTCTTAACCAAGACCAAAAAGGGAAAAAATAAAATTGCTAGAATAAAAATGTCCTTAGATGGAAAGTAATGGTAACACAAATTAAAGAGAAAGCAATCAATAACTGAGATACCTCAAATAATCATTAATTCAAATCATAACATGGAAAGGGTTCATAAGTCAAATTGGCAACATTTATAGATACGAATAAAAGCATTAAAGTAAAAGTAGCATAGAAACATAAATTAAAGTAAATACTAAACCTAGATCGAGAGTTACTCTTAAAAACTAAGAGAAGTACTAAATCCTAATCCTAAGAGAGAGAGGAGAGAACCTCTCTCAAACTAAATCTAAATCATGGAAAGTGAAAATTGGCGAGCTCTGTCTTGAATGGATGCATTCCCCCACTTTATAGCCTCAAGTCTGTGTGTTATGCACCTGGATCTGGGCCAAAAGGGCTTCAGAAATCGCTGGGGGCGTATTCTGTAAATTATAATACGTGGCCTCTGTCACGCGTCCGCGTGGGTCACGCGGTCGCGTCATCTGGAGTTTTCCTTGTGGCGCGGTCGCGTCGGTCACGCGTCCGCATCGAATGCGCTATGCTCAAGTCGCACGGCCGCGTCAGTCATGCGTCCGCGTCGCTGCTTTTTTTACGCTCCTGGCACGCGATCGTGTCGTCCATGCGATCGCGTGGATGCCAGTTTCTTCAAAACTCCGTTTCGCACTTTCCTTCCATTTTTGTACGTTTCCTTTTCCATCCTTTAAGTCATTTTGCCTTTAGAAAATCTGAAACTACTCAACACACTAATCACGGCATCGAATGGAAGTAAAGGTAATTTAATTAGACTAAGATCTCACCTAACATACATATTTAGTAGAACAAGCTTCTTTACCAATTTTCCCATATTATCCCACTTGTTGTTTCATGCTCATGTTTTAATTTTATTTTTATCCCATGTGCATTGCTTTTATTTTGCATTGGGGAATTCTTTTGTAACCCCTTTTATTAAATGCTGAAAAATAACTTTTTTTTAATGCACATGGTAATTGAATCACTTTGATTTCTCATGAGCATGCTTCCCACATTTTATGAGTTATTTTATTTCTTTCAACTTTTCTACCTTTTGTTTCTATCATCCATGTTCCCAATAGGTTTTCCACATTTTAATCTATTCATAATTTTCTATCTTAAGCTAACCAAGGATTCAACTTGGGATTTTATTTTGTTTTTCTGCTTAAGGCTAGTAGTGTGGCTAAATAGAATAAAAGAGATTTTAAAGGCTCAAGGGGGCTAACAAGGGTGATGTGAAAGGCAGGTTATTTTGGGGTAAGTGAGCTAAAATCAAATGATGGCCTCAATCATTCTTTTGGTATGTATCTATATCCTATATTCTATATTCTATAATTGGACATATAGATTAAAGCAAAGCAAAGAACATCAGAATAAAAAGAAGCGAAACACACAGGAATGAAATTATGGTTTGAATGCAACCATACAATTAAGCTCAAGACTCACAGGCTGTGTGTTCTCTAACTCAAGCATCACATATCATTTATATATGTTATGCAGGTTTAGTTAAAAATTCCCATTATTCTCATAAAAAAATTATTTAGGGTGGCCTTTAAAGTTTTAATGTTCCTCCTTGATGAAATGTTGTCAACTTAACTATATGATGTAATGCTATATATACAAGGTTTATGGATTTAAATCTGTTATGTTCAATTTCCTAGCTTACTTCCTTTTTATTTTTCAATTTAAACTATGCTATCTTATGCTAAAAAGGGTAAACTATACTAATTAATCCACTAATAAGTCAGAATTGCAAACTAAACTAAATAACTAAAAATATGAACTAAAAATGCAAAATACAGAAATAGAGTAAAAATACATAAAAGTAGCAATGTATAAGTACTCAGAAAATAACAGTAAAAAGAAAAATACAGAAAAATATCCAAAATAAAAGAAAAAAGAGATGTAGTGGTTCACCAAAATAAAACGCCAGAGATGGCGACCTCCCTACACTTAAAATGAAGCATCGTCCCTGGTGCTCAGTCAAGCCGGGTGTGAAGGGGTGTCATCACTGGTAGGGATGGTAGCTGGAGGCTCTGTGGTGGTAGTGGGCTGAGGGTCTGGCTGCTGTCGAGGCGGTGCTGACTGGATCGGGATCTCCAGATCTGCAGCCTCGATCTGATGCGTAACCTCCTGATGTGGTGCAGCCTACTCTGTGCCTGCCTACGGATGGGTCTCCTCCTAGGGCTCATCCTCCTCCTCCTCTGATGGCTCTGATGGTGTGTCGGGCTCGGAGGGGATGTCACCACCCTGTCGGATCATCAGCTTCAGATGTGAATAGCATCGCTGGCTGCGACGCTCTAATCTCTCATACCAGCACCGGTTACGGCGCTCCATCTGATCAAGTTATCGGAATAGGCGGTGCACGAGGCGGTATACGGGCTCAGAGGCAGGTGGAGGTGCAGTGGTGGCAGCAGGGGCAGCAGGTGCAGCCGTGGATGAAGAGGGTCCAGCAGACGGTGGGGCTGTCTCATCAGTAGCAGGGAAGGGTGGTGGTTTGGAGCCCAAAGCTAGGAAGTTCCTGCTGTGAGGAATGATCCTCCTGCAGTCCGCCGCTGGTGGTTTTTCATCGGCATCCTCCCATGGCACGTCAGCTCGACGGCCTTGCTGTGTAACCAGATACGGAAAAGGGGGGGTGCCTCAGACGTGGACCCTGGCCATATAATTCCGGATAAAGCGTGGTAGATAAAGGTCCTTACCCTCCATCACACACCATAGGAGGGTGATCATAGCAGCCGGGATCTCCGTCTCATGAGTACTCGGCATCACATAGTTGCTCAAGATCTGGTGCCATAACCGAGCCTCATCATTTAAGTACGCCCTCTTGATCCCTCTAGGCATGGTGGTGTCCTGACCCATCTCCCAAGGAACAGTCGAGTCAAGAGCTATCCGTGCCTTCACAGCATCCCAATCAAACTGCATCAGGCGCATGTCCTCCTCAGCCTTTTGATAACCAGCAGGCTGATCGGACTTGGCTGGGAGCCGGAGAATGTCCTCTATGGCCTCCTCAGTGACCAGAATCTGCTTTCCTCTCAGGTTCACTGCATCAAGGGTGGTGATGTAGTAGTTGCAGTAGAATTTCCTAACCCAAGATGCATTGACCTCTGTCAGTGCTATCTCCAGAAAGAACCAGCCTCTTTGCTTGATTTGCTCAGTGGTGTATTGCTGGAGTGCTTCTGGAATCCTCAGAGTTCTCTCCAGGTATAGATTCCTGGAGTTTGCAAATGCCGGATACTTTAGCTCACAATACCGGTTTGCAAATTTTATTGAATCATTTGCAGGAAGCAGCTGGTCAGCTTTTTCTTGCTGTGTAAAGTTCTTCTCCCGCCATGAGGAATCATACATGAGGTCAATGATAGACTGGGAGGAATCTCCCCTCTTGCGCTTGCGAGTAGCCTTGCCTTTTCCTTTCCTTTGTGAGGCAGACATCCTGAAAAATGGGAAACCAGGATATGGATAAAATAAGGGAAGCAAATAGGCAATTAGACAAAGAAAACTCAAAGCGGCAAAGGAGAATGGGAAGTAGGTAAATAAGTTAAGTAATGGCGTATTAAGAATTGTATAGTAGTTTAAAAGTTGAAAGGAAGAATTTACAATCCAAAATGTATCAGAATTCAAGTTAAATAGAAAAATTGTCATTATGCCATGGTTAGAAAGTTTGAGGAAAGTGAAAAATAAGAAAAGAGATTTTGAAAGGGTAGTATGGTTAGAATTTGAAAAAGAAGTTAGTAAATTAAAATTAGTAAGTTAGTAAAATGCGGATTAAAGTAAGTGGCATAAAGAAAATAGTCCATGTAACAACGATTCACAATTATGACTAGAAATAACTCAAAACCGAACGAGGAAAACAGGGTGATGTTGATTCAAATAGATATAAAGAAAGCAAGAACTGGAATCAGAATATCACAATTGCAGTTTATAAACCAGGAAATCAAAGAGGATAAGAAAGTCTGCCATAGTATTCATGAAACGGTTTGGTTAAGGCAGAGGACAACAGAGTTTAGATTGCCAAACCAAAACATGAATGAAAACAATTCACAAAAAAAAATTTGGACAGCATTCCAGCTAAAATCGGATAGTCCCAGAAAATAAACAGCAAACAAGGCAGTTCATATGAATTAAAAAGTCAAGCTGCAGGTACATATATATAATATAAACATGAAAATTCAATGTAAAGAGCAGCAATATACAAGAAATACAGCATATGAACAAGGTTACAGCAACAGCAGGTTTGAAAATATGATAAAACAGAAGCAAGAACAGTGCAAATAAACAGACCTAGAGCCACTAACCACAGCCTAATCTACCTAACAACCTAAAATCCACTACAACATGCAAGACTATCTATCCTAATGATGAACAAAAACGGAAAAATAAGAATAAACTACGAACGGATAAAAGGGATTGCATGTTGCGGAACCTGGAAGGCGAAAGAAGGAGGTTGGGGTACAGAGGTGGCTGGGGTGGTGGCGGTGACGTCCGGCACGGCGGGTGGCGGCGGTGGGCACGGCGGTTGCGGCTGTTAGGGGGTAGGGGCTTTGGGAAGGGTAATGGGCGGCGTCTGGGTGGTGGCGCGGTGGTGGCTGGGTGGTGGTGGTTGATGGTTGGGGAAGAAGAGAGGGAGAAGAGGAATTGGGGGGGCTGCGCGAATGTAGGGTTTCGCGTGACAGGGGGTGTTATATTTTGAATCCACGCGGCCGCGTGGGGCACGTGGTCGCGTGGTTGGGGTGAAAATGGGAGTGACGCGATCGCGTGGGGCGCGCGATCGCATGAAAGGGGTGGAAGAGGGGATGACACGATCGCGTAGGTCGCGCGATCGTGTCGCTGGAAATTGTGCTAAACGCACGACTCCAGCACCGTTTCAGCGCAACTCTCTGTCTCCTTCTGGGGTGATGTGCAATCCATGCGACGCGATCGCGTCGCTCACGCGGTCGCGTGGGATTGGTATTGTGCAAGTGATGCGATCGCATGGGGCATGCATCGCGTGGGCCAATTTGTGCAAAACGCACAAGGGCCGCACGATTCCAGCCTAACTTTCTGGACGTTGGATGTTTACGCCGATCTCCAGGTCACGCGGCCGCGTGGATGACGCGGTCGCGTGGATAGTGTTTTCTCAATATGGCGCGATCGCGTGGGGCATGCGGTCGCGTCCTGCATCCCCTTTTTTTTATATGTAAGATAAATGCAGAATGCAATGATTAATATGAATGCTATGCATGATTCCAGGTTTAAAAAATGAAAGCAATTAACAAGGATTAAATTGAAAAAGAAGCGACCATACCATGGTGGGTTGTCTCCCACCTAGCACTTTTAGTTAAAGTCCTTAAGTTGGACATTGGAAGAGCTTCCTACTATGGCGGCTTATGTTTAAATTCGTCCAAAAATCTCCACCAGTGCTTGGAATGCCAATAGCCTCCGGGGTCCCATACTAGGCATGTAAAGCTTCTGAGCAGCTTCAGACAAATTTCCAGGCTCCCGAGGTGATGAATGTCAGAATAGATTCCAGGATCCCAAGCTATGCTATTAAATCCGCCTCCGTCTTGTTCTATATGTTTCCATCCGGGCGGTTTAAAAAGTAGAATCTCACCATGGTGACCAAACGTTCTCCGGGATCCATGCAATTGAGCATGATACCAATCCATGTACTTCGAGGTGAAGCGTGGAACCTTATTGAACCTTGTGCACCAACTCTGAGTACGAGCCATTTCCCTCTTACTCTTAAAGCCGCAAAGAGCTCTAAGCTGGCCATCTGTTTTAAGCAAACCATATTCAAGTGAATAAGTAAAGTTATAAGTTAAGGATTGTACTCACTTAAAGCTTGTATTAGGTGGTAATGGCCTTGGGGTAGGTGTTTCTGGCGGTTCTGTAAGTTCTACTCCCTTGTGCTCTTTTGTGAATTCCTCCACTTCCTTGCAAGGCTCTACAATTGTATCTGTGTCCTAGTCAAAGTCTTCTATGTCTTCCTCATCACTTGAGTCATAGATTGGAGGTTGAGAGAAATCTACCTCCGCATCGTCTTCATATTCACTTGGGGAAGATTCTTCGACCTCAGAGAATTCACTTGCGGATGCCAGTTCATTACTAAGGGAATTTGACTTGTGACTATCATCATCAAGGGAATTTGTGTCCTGGGTCATTCCGTCTGATTCTTCATAAACAACTTGCCTAGGAGATTGTACAATATCCTCCTTAGCATCAACTGTAGCGTCCTTGACGGAGTTATCCTCAGTTCTGGGTTCCCATGGAGGTTCAGCATCTCCTAGATCTTCAACCAACTCTTCTTTTTGAACAATGACAGCTTTTTCTACCTGTTCTAGTACGAATTCATTCTCTGTCTTGTCCACTGGAGTTTCTGGTATCTCCTTCATGCTACGCTCTTTGTTAGACTGTTCACATGGGGCTGTGGCTGATCCTTGTGTATTTGAGCGCCTAAAAATCCATTGAATTATTGTTTGCTCCAGTTGTCGAATGGTTGTTTGAAGTTTATTTATTGTTTCCTTTAGGCGAACCTCTGCTTCTCGGGTTGCCGGACTTGGGCATGATACATAGGAAAGTGGTGGTGATTGGGTATTCCTGCTATAACTTCTATTTCCTTCAACAAAGTTAGAACCAAACTCAAAGCGAGAAGGGTGAGAGTTCATGGTAGCAAATAAAGATAAAAAGGAAAAACAAAAATAAAGAAACAAGCAAAAGAAAAATATTTACAATAACCAATAACAAGGCACACGTTAGCAGTTCCCCGGCAACGGCGCCATTTTGACGTTGTGATTTTTTCCAGTAAAGAATTTCATAAAAATAGTTGCGTTGTAGATATAGTCTCTAAACCAACAAAAATCCGTTTGTACAAACGTTTTGGTTGTCACAGGTAACAAACCCCTTTAAAAATTGTTAACCGAGTATTCAAACCTCGGGTCGTCTTCTTAAGGAACTGCAGGGAAGTATGTTCTTATTATTGGTTATGGAGGTTGTAAAATCGGGGTTGAGAGTGAAGAATAAATATGACAAATAATTTAAATGGAAATTAAAATAAATAAATACTGTAAAGCAAACTTTTGGCAAGGTAAGAGAAATTGGAAGTCCAACTTAATTATCTCTCTCAACAATAATGAAAGTTGAATCTAAACTCCACTTAGTTAACCTTTACTAAAGTAAAGGAAAGTCAAGGGACTAATTAGTTTGACCTTCGAATCCTATTTAATTCCTAAGAAAAAGTTGGGATTATTGAAGTTCAGTTCAATTAGCAAGATAGCGATTATCAGTTATGTTGAGTTTGATAATGTTGAGTTACTGATTTCTTAACCAAGACCAAAAAGAGAAAAAGTAAAATTGCTGGAATAAAAATGTCCTTAGATGGAAAGCAATGGTAACACAAATTAAAGAGAAAGCAATCAATAACTGAGATACCTCAAATAATCATTAATTCAAATCATAACATGGAAAGGGTTCATAAGTCAAATTGGCAACATTTATAGATACGAATAAAAGCATTAAAGTAAAAGTAGCATAGAAACATAAATTAAAGTAAATACTAAACCTGGATCGAGAGTTACTCTTAAAAACTAAGAGAAGTCCTAAATCCTAATCCTAAGAGAGAGAGGACAGAACCTCTCTCAAACTAAATCTAAATCATGGAAAGTGAAAATTGGCGAGCTCTGTCTTGAATGGATGCATTCCCCCACTTTATAGCCTCTAGTCTGTGTGTTAAGCACCTGGATCTGGGCCAAAAGGGCTTCAGAAATCGCTGGGGGTGTATTCTGTAAATTCTGATACGTGGCCTCTGTCACGCGTCCGCGTGGGTCACACGGTCGCGTCATTTGGAGTTTTCCTTGTGGCGCGGTCGCGTCGGTCATGCGTCCGCATCGAATGCACTATGCTCAAGTCGCACGGCCGCGTCAGTCATGCGGCCGCGTCGCTGCTTTTTTTCGCTCCTGGCACGCAATCGCGTCATCCATGCGATCGCGTGTATGCCAGTTTCTTTAAAACTCCGTTTCGCACTTTCCTTCCATTTTTGTACGTTTCCTTTTCCATCCTTTAAGTCATTCTGCCTTTAGAAAATCTGAAACTACTCAACACACTATTCACGGCATCGAATGGAAGTAAAGGTAATTAAAATAATTAATTTTAAAGCTTAGGAAACATGTTTTTCACATGCATCACATAATAAGGAATGGAAAGTAAAACCATGCAATTAATATGAATAAGTGGGTGAAGGATTGAATAAATCACTCAAACTAAGCACAAAATAACTCATGAAATATGGGTTTATCATGCTTGATAGGCTCCTGAGCAGATAAGCCATGAAACTTGGGCATTAAGTTGATTAGGCAGTCTTCAGTTCAAAATCTGCAGCCAGATTTTGGTGACGCACTTGATACGGTTGTAGTGTAAAGTCTGGGGTGCCTGCTTCTTGGAGAGTAATCCTTCTGGGCACTGCCATGTTAGCTGCACGTAAATCAACAGTATCAGTAGAAAAGGAGCTTGTTTCTCCCTCAGATGGCGCTTCAGATTCGCCTTCAGAAGAGACTGGTGAATTGGTAGTAACCAGTTCACCACCCTCAGAGGCTAACCTACGCCGAGCTCGCCTAATATGTGAAATAGTTCTTTCAATTTCAGGATCAAACGTAGCTAAGCTCAGATCAGGCAGCGAACACGTCATTCAATGAAAGAAACATACATCTCATGGTAATAAAATAAATAAAATAAGCAAAAATTAAAAAAAATTAAAAATATTTACATCAACTAATAATTTAGCACGCTATTGCAACTCCCCGGCAACGGCGCCAAAAATTGATGCGGCGAAAATTAGCCGATGAAAAAATTAATATAAGAAATACGTTGCAAGTACAGTTCTTAACCAACAAAAATCAGCTTATCAATTTAGAAGGGTTGTCACAAAATTAGAATAAAAATACTGGGAGTAGAAATCCCAGGTCATCTCCCAACGAGTTGACAAAAGGGTGTTGTTTTATTAGTCAGGAGTTTTTCGAGAAATTTTGAGAGTTGGAGAATAGAAAAATAAAGGATTATGAATTAAAGCAATGTAAATTAAAAGAGATTTATATAATCAAGTAAAAAGCCTTGACCGGGGGAATGATTAATTGGAAGTTCTATCCTTGTTGGAATTCTCTCAAGTGTAGTATTAAGAGGTTGTTGTTCTACTTAGTCATCGCTTACCTGATAAGGGAAAGTCAAGTAACTAACTAACCAACTATAAACCTCAGGTCCCAATCCTCTCCCCAAGGAAGGGTTAGAGTTAGAGACTAGAGAGTCAGCCAACAACTTCCAATTAAAATTAAAACTTGAGTATTCCAACTCAAGGGTCTCCTTTTAATCAACCCCCAAGTCATGTTGGGAGTCTACTCCATTGACATGAATATAACATTCACAGAAATATAGGAAGAAGACATGATAAATTAAATAAAATAGGAATTAAAAATTAATTAAAAGTAAAAATAGTTCTTTGCATTAATAAATCCCAAAAGCATAACATACTTATCTGAGTAGGGTCAATAAGTAATTAAAAGAGTAAAGGAATAAGAAAACAAACTAGAATAATGAAACTTCAATGGAGGTAGTGACTCTTCTCAATATCCGAAGCAAAAAATATAAAACTAGAAATCTATGAATATGAAGAAAACCTAGAGGAAGAGTGATTTCTCTCTAAGATTCCAATCTAAAAACTAAAAACAATGCGAATGAGAATGTGTGTTGAGTCTTTGCTTGTCCCCTGGCTCTAGTCTGTGTTTCTGGGCCAAAAATTGGGTCCAAACTCGGCCCATAATTGCCTCCAGCATTTTCTGCAATTTCTGCAAGTAGTGTATGTCACGCGTACGCATCAGTCACGTGTGCGTGTCGTCTGGCGATTTTCCTTGTCACGCGTACGCGTCAGGCACGCGCACACGTCGCCGTGCGAACTCCAATGCACGTGCACGCGTGAGTCTTGCATGTGCATCGCTTCTCACTGGTTGTCTCCTTTATTTCTTGTGCTCCTTTCATTTATGCAAGCTTCCTCTCCATCCTCTAAGCCATTCCTGCCTTATAAGGCCTAAAAATACTTAACGCACAGATCACAACATCGAATGGTAAAAAGGGAAATTAAAAATATACAATTTAAAGGCTTAGGAAGCAAGTTTTCAATTATGGAACAAAACTAGGAAGGAATTGTAAAATCATGCAATTTGTATGAATAAGTGTGCAAGGACTTGATAAAAATCACTCAATTGAGCACAAGATAAACCATAAAATAGTGGTTTATCAGCCATAAAATGTAAAAATGTTTTTATGGAAAGCAATGCAAGGAATGCTACCTGTGAATGCGAACTTATACCAAAAGAGGATAGCAAAAACACCCTCATACAGCATATGCCAACAAGCGGATGAAACTATCGAACATGCTTTATTGTTGTGTCCATGGACCAGAGTGGTGTGGTTCGGATCTAGCCTACAAATTTTGCCTACGGTCTATAATGTGAAATATTTTGGGAGATGGATGATGGATACAATAGAGAAGATCAAGAGGGAGACCGGGACAGATCAGTCAATAATTTTGTGCAAATTGGGATGTGTTTACTGGTGCATGGTGCGGGAAATTTGAATTTCCCACAACTGAACCGGCAAGTCCACCGGGTCGTCTAAGTAATACCTCAGGTGAGTGAGCCTTGAATCCTACGAGGATTGCTGGATTGAGCAAGCTGTGGTTATCCTGCAAATCTTATTTAGGTGAATAGAAGGATAGTTGTTAATTGTTGTAGGCGCATAAACAAGCAACAACAATCGAACATAGAGACAGTAATTAGCAGTAGTTAAGGCTTCGGAGATGCTTCTTCTTCTGAGTTAACACGTCACACTCTCTACTTTAATGATGAATAAGTCCTTCAATGGCAAGGCTGTAAGTGATTAAGCCATGGGTTGTGGTCATCAATCTCCTCATATCCAGACCAAACATCCGAACGGACTAGATCAATCTGGGAGAGGGTGAAGCGCTTGCAAATCAATCCCTTTGTTGATTCTACTCAAAACGCCATAGACAAGGTCGGATCCTCCAGATCAAAGACTGCTGCTCTTATGGTTCTAGCCTTTAAAGCTACAGGAATCAATTTCCCCTAACTAACGAGGTTATATGTCACATACTCTGATTAATCCAGATAATTCTGTTGAATCCATGATGCATCCTAAAGCTGTAGCTCAATACTATCCGGGTCAGGACTCATAAAGAACTCATGTAGAATTGAGATTCATAAGGATGAAGAACGACAATGCATCATAGAATAGAATTAGACACTCATTGAAATAGAAAAGTACTTGTATTAATCCATAGGAATCAGCAAAGCTCCTAACCTTAACCTAGGAGGTTTAGTTGCTCATATTGTACAGAAAGTTCATACCTTCCAAAAGCTAAAAGTCCAAGATTCTAAAACAAGGTTGAAAAAGCCCTAAACAAGGGTGATCTTTCTTCTATTTAAACTAAACTAATAATTAAGAATTACAAAAAAATGAAGTAAACTAAGTAAAATGATGCAAAAATCTACTTCCACTTGGTGAGTATTTGCGCTGAGCTTGGCTTCTAGCTTGAGGGAGTGGGCGTTAAGTGCCCTCTAGGAAGTTTCCATGCTGCTTCCTTTCACCCCTTGTGGCGTTGGATGCCAGGTTTGGGCATTGAACGCCAGACTTGGTCCTCTTGGGGCGTTGAACGCCCCACAGGGTGTAGTTTGGGCATTCAAAGCCCGTTTTGGGCAGTCCAATCTAAAGAAAGGTATAGATCATTATATATTGCTAGAAAGTTATAGAAGTTAGCTTTCCAACGTCTTTGAGAACGTGTCATTTGAACCTTGGTAGCGCCTGAAATGCTCATTTGAATGCACGGAGGTTAGATTCTAACAGTATCTGCTATGCTTTTCCTTGCCTATGAATCAGACTTTGTTAAAACTTGTCAAATTCACCCAAAATTAACCTAAAATCATAAGAAAAACACAAAATCTCAAAGTAGCATCCAAAAAATGAATTTTACAATAAAACCTACTAAAACAAAATAAAATTTAACAAAAGATACTGAAAACACTAAGAAAATAACATAAAAAAATATATAAAATATCCACTCATCAAAACACCAAACGTAAACTGTTGCTTGTCCTCAAGCAACCAAAAATAAGTAGGACTAAAAGAAGAGAAAGATACAATAAGTTTTAAAGTTTTTCAATGACGCTTAGTTCCAAATGATGAGTGGGGCTAACAGCTTTTTACTTCTGAACAGTTTTGGCTTCTCACTTTCCTTTGACGTTCAGAAATATTGACATCTCTTGTAACTGGAATCCGGATGATATTATTGATTCTCTTAGTTTAGTTTTTCTTGATTCTTGAACACAGTTTCTTTTGGTGCTTTGCACCTTTTTGAGCCTTGCCGTGACTCTAAGCATTTTATTTTTCTGTATTACCACCGAATATATAAATGCCACAGGCACTTAACTAGGGGAACCCTTTGGATTAGAATTTAGCTTTGCTTAAATTCCCAGTCAATGGTGCCCGGAGTTCTTAAGCGTACTCTTTTGTTTTGGATCATGACTTTAACTGCTTAGTCTCAAGCTTTTCACTTGACACCTTCACACCACAAGCATTTAGTTAGGGATAGCAACTCTTTTGAGCTTTTTAGGCTGATTTTTAGCCCTCCTAACCATTGATGCTCAAAGTCTTAGATCCTTGCTTTTTTTATTTTCTTTTATGAGCATTCTCTTTCTTTTTCTGCTGCTTTTTTTTGCTTCAAGAATCAATGTTTTTTTTTATTTTTCGGAGAGTCAATAATATTTCTCTAAATCCATCGTTCTCTTCAGAGTCAATATTCTCAATTCCAATATCAGTTATGCACTGTTAAGTCATACATTCAAAAATAAATGCAAAGACACCACATCAAAACAATTGGAATAACTCATGATATACTTAAAACTCAAGCATCTCACTGTTTCTTTTTCAAATAAATTTTTCTTTTAAGCATGGTGGTGATACAATGGATATCTTATAACAAAAATAAAACAGAAAATAAAACTAGAAGAGGATAAAAGACTACTTGTGATCATGAACTTAGAAAGGAAAACAGATAGTAAATTAAAGTACACTAAAAACAGAATTAGAACAGAGAGTGATAAAGGGACTCAACAACCTTAGTGACGGTCGCTACTACTCCTTCTTGAGAGTCCAATGGAGCGTTTGAGCTATTCTATTTCACGCATTACCTCAGTTGCTCCTCCATCATTCTTCTATGATCTTCTCTTATTTCATGGAGGGTAGTGGCGTGATCAGTGTGTTCCACCCTCAATTGCTCCACGTTTGAGCTCAGCTCCCCTATTGAGATATGCAATTGATCCCAATACTCACGGAGAAGAAAACACATCCCTTGAGGCATCTCAGGGATCTCTGGTTGAGGCTGCTGCACAGGCTCTTATTCTGGTGTGTGCGCAGGCTCTCTAACATGCTCCATCCTTCTTTTCATGATGGGCTTGTCCTCCTCTATGGGGGTGTCTCCGTCTATGATAATTTCAGCTGAATTGTATAGGTGACAGATGAGATGTGGGAACGCCATCCTCGCTTGGGTGGAGGGCTTTTCTGCCACCTTATACAATTCTTGAGGTATCACCTTATGTACCTCCACCTCATTCCTAAGCATAGTACAGTAAATCATTATTGCTCGGTCTATGGTAACCTTAGATCGGTAACTTGTAGGGATGATGGAGTGTTGGATAAACTCCAACCATCCTCTAGCTACAGGCTTGAGGTCAAGCCTAATCAGTTGGTAGGGCTTTTTGTGTGCACCTAGCCTCCATTGGGCTCCCTCCACATAGATATCAATGAGTACTTGCTCCAACCTCTGATCAGAGTTGACTCTTTTGGTGTAAAAGTGTGGGTCTCCTAGCAATTTTGGTAGTTTGAGCACAACTCTTACACTTTCTGGGCTAAAATCCAGGAGTCGCTCTCTCACCATGGTGCGCCAGTTCTTGGGCTGTGGGTTCACATTAGTATCATGCTTTTTGGTGACCAAGCATTGGTGTAAAATTTGCACCAATAGTTTTCCAACCTCCGGGATAGGATTGGTTAGTACTTCCCAATCTCTTCTCCAGATTTCTTGTTGGATTTCTGGGTACTAATTCTTTTTGAGCCTAAAGGGGACATCGGAAATCACCCTTTTCTTTGTCACCACTTCAAAGAAGTGGTCTTGATGAGCCTTGGTGAGGAATCTCTCCCTTTCCCAAAGTTTAGAAGAAGAAGCGGGAGCCTTTCCCTTTCTCTTCCTTGAGGCTTCACTAACCTTGGGTGCCATACTTATGAGTGGTAGAAGTCAAAAAGCACAGCTTTTGCAAAATCAAACTTAAGAGGTTTTCTCATCCTCAAGCAAATAAGAACAAAAAGAAAAGAAAAAATATAGTGGAGGGAGAGATAGAAACCTTTGGCCAAGTGGGTGATGAGGAAGGGGAAGAGTGTGCAGAGTGTATAAGGGAAGAAGAATAGGGTGTATGTGTGAGGATGATGAGAGGAATTAAGGGATATTTATAGGGGTAAGATAGTTAGGGTTGGGTTATGAGGGGGGGGAAGAACGGGTGAGAATGGTTAGAATTTGAAGTAGGTAGGGTTGGTGGAAATTGAATGACGGGAGTGATAAAGGGTTTTAGGAAGAGAAAAAGGTGATAGGGATGTGATCGGTTGAGGGTTGATAGGTTGACTATCGTCGGTAAGAATTTCATAAAATATTCACGTTGCAAGTATAGCTCTCAACCGACAAATTATCCTCGAATCAAATTTTAAGGTATTGGTTGTCACAAAGTTCAACCCCAATAGAAGTAACCGAAGTATTTAAACATTGGGTCGTCTCACAAGGAATGGGTAAACATGTGCATCAACATTGGTTAGATTTCTGGGGCTGGAAGTCATGATAAGGGAATTAAACTAATAGACTTGACAAGCAAGAAATCTTAAAGTGCAAGAAACTAAATCAAGTAACTAAATCAAGAGAACATATGATCTACTTCTACTCTAGAATTAAGCAATTAACTAAAATGAGAACTAAACAAATGAGATTTTTGGTTTTCAAATGTGAATAATAAAAGGAACTCTTGGCTAAGCATAGGAATTGGGGTCACCATCCTTTTCTACAACTGTAAATTGCCAATTATGAGGAACCAAACTCACTAAGTCTACCTCCAAGAGCCTTAAGTACGTAATATCTACTCCTAAGCTTGAGGTACGTCAAGTGGCTTGGTCAATCTCAACCCATAAGTCCTAACCAATCTACTAATTATATTAGTAGTGGGTTAGTGTCAATGGGTGTCAACTTGACCACAAGGGTTCTCCAATCAACAATCTAATAAGACCCAATGACTCAAGGTCATCCAATTCTCATAGCTTAAGCCAAGAGTAAAGAGAACTACTCCATAATCAAAGGAAACATTTCATCAAACATATGTGGTGCATTAACAAAAGACATATTCAAATTGCAACTAAATTGGAAATTGAAAGTACCCACTAACAATTATCAATATAAAACTACTCAATTAACACTATTAATCATAGAAAACATCAATGTAACATTAAAAATTCAAGATCCACAAGGTTCACAAGATGAATAAAAAATGGAAAATAACAAGGAAACATAAATCTAACACAAGATCTCAACAAATTATACTAGGAAATTCAAATTAAGTAATCAAAACTAGAAATCAACAAAACCTAATTCAGAATTCAACAAGGGAAGATCAAATCAAACTAGATCTAGAGAGGAATAAGGGTTTCTCTCTCTAGAAGAACAAAAACCAAAAACTAGCAAAAATTTATGTCTAAGTGTGTAATGGATGATCCCCCTTTCCCCCTAGAGTTCCTGGTCTTTTCCATCCAGAACCAGCTTGAATTTGGGCCTGTTCAGCCTCAGAAATCGCCAGGCATGATTTCTTTAATGAGGTCACGTGCAGCTCGTCACGCGTATGCGACAAGCACGCGTGCGCGTCGATGGAGATTTTGCCAATCCACGCGGATGCGCCACTCTTCGCATGCCATGCCCAGCTTCCTGCACCCACGCATGCGCGTAAGGTGTGCGTGCGCGTCGTAGCTGATTTCCCAAAATCCAATTCTTCATGTTCCTTCCACTTGTGCATGTTTTCTTTCTCTTTTCTAGGCCATTCTTGCCCTATAAACTCTGAAATCACTCAACAAACATATCACGGCATCGAATGGTAATAAAAGAGGATCAAAATATGGCAATTTTAAGGCAAAAGAAGCATGTTTTCCATCATGAAGCAATATTAGGAAGAGAACACAAAACCATGCAATTCTTGTGAATAAGTGTGGAAAATATTGACAAAACCCCCTAAATTCTACACAATATAAACCATAAATTTGGAGTTTATCAAACCTCCCCACACTTAAACCGAGCATGTCCTCATGCTAAAAATAAAAAGACCAAAGACCATGGGAGGAAAGGGTTCATGAAGTGCGAATTACCTATGTAAATGCATGCAACTAATGTAAAGGTACCTATCTACTTGGTCAAGGGTAAATCCATCCTCCAAGAGCGCATATGAGCATATAGGGCTAAGGTGACATGTAGTCCAAGAATCCTACCAATTTGAAAATCAAAATGAAGTGCATATAACTTGCGAGATGAATGCTTGTGAAAGCTAGGAACGAGGAGTTGAGCATCGAACCCTCACCGGAAGTGTATCCCCTCTATTCGCTCAAGTGTATAGGGTTTGTCACTCAATCCTCCCTTAATCATGCTTTCCAAGATTTGTCATTCATCTAACAATCAACAATTACTCAATTCATGCATATAAGTATCATGAGGTCTTGTTCATAAGTTATAATGGGGCTAGGGTAAAGGTAGGGATGTATATGGTTAAGTGAGCTTGACATTTGAATCCTTGATTAACCTAAGATCTCACCAAACACATAAAACAACCTATATAATTCTAATACAATACCTAGCTACCCATGGTTTCCACTTTTTCATATACTCATGCATTCTCTTTAATTCACATTCCATATGTATTGTTATTGTTACTTTACCTTGGGGCATTTTTGTCCCCATTTTATTGCTTTCTTTTTCCATATTTTTGTTTCCTTTATTTTTCTATTTCTTTTTCTTTACATTCCTTTTTCTTCATTCTCATATTTTTTTTTACTCTTATATATATATATATATATATATATATATATATTTTTTTTTTCCCTTCTCTTTCTTTTCTCTTTTTTTGTCCCCTTTTTGGGGTTTCATGTGCAAAAATTCCAATGCATATGGTTCAATCATTCAATGCATGAGTATGTTCCTAATTCCCAAAATTTTCAATTACAAATACAAAGACATAACTTTACATATACCCAAGTTCCCAAGTGCACCCTCCCAATTGAATGGTACACACTCTCACTCGCCTAAGCTAATCAAGGTTCCAAATTCAGGGGCGTTCATTATTTTTCGCTTAGGGGTGTTGATGTGCTCAATTTAAGAAGAAAAAGGTTTATCATGGGCTCAAAACTGGTTAGCAACGGTAGATAAAAGGGTTAAGGCTGTTTGGGAAAAGTGACTATTGAAATGATGGCTTCAATCATGTAAAAGCATCCATTCACAAAATAATGGATATATAGAATCAGACAAAGTAAAGATTGCAATCATAGAGAGAGTAATGCTCACAAGAGTGGGAATAAGAAGTTAGAAGATATAACCACACAATAAGGCTCAAAACTCACACGCTTGTGTTCTCAGCTCAAACACCATGTTCCAAAATACATTCTTCAAGCAAGTTATCTTAAGAAAAAAAATTTTCAAAATTGGTAGGGGTACCCTGAAAATACAGTTTCTTGTAAAAGAAGTCATCACTCTAACGAAGTAGTCCTAACAAGAAAAACTAACTAAACATGAAAGATGTCCTAATTAACAAAACAAAAGAGAACTAAAGTCCATAAATTTTGAAAAGAGGAGATTATTACCCACGGAGATCGGTCGAACGACCTCCCCACACTTAAGAATTAGCACGGTCCTCCGTGCTACTATCAAGGTGTAAGGGGTGGTCGGGTTTGGAAGTTCCACTATCCCGTTCATGAGTGCCCTCTTCACTTAAATACGAGGTGGATGTGGAGATCTCCGGCTCCTCCATAGAAGGAGTCACACAACTCAAAAGCTTCTTTATGTAAGCATACTGGCGTTGGTTCCGCCGTTCATATCTATCTATCTTCTTGTGGAGGTCTTCAAGCCGTTGGTGGGAAGATCCTTGATGTAGAAGAAGTGGTAGGGATAACCGAGGGGATAGCTATATCAAGGGTTTTGTGTTCCGCCAGAGGCTTGAGTTATTTTCCGGTTAGGACGACGTCGCCCTCTACCAGAATCATTGCTTTCCGATCCTTAGTCTCCTGGGAAACACTAGCAGTAGCAACTAACTCCGTCACCAAGGCTGGGAAAGGCAGGTTACCCTTGGCATGAACACGACCCATGGCTTGGTGGAAGAGGCGAGCAATGTTAACCGGCCGCTCTGTGAGTATACACCAAACAAGCAAGGCTAGGTCCACGGTGATCAAGGTCTTGTGAGTGCTGGGAAACACGTAATGAGAGAAGATTTGGGTCCATGCTCGAGCCTCTACAGTCAGATAACGCACAAGAATGCCCTTAGGTCGAGGCCTGAGGTGCCTTCGGGTCCAAAATGTATTCGGTTCGTCAATAACCCGGTGGACAGCGTCCCAATCAAAAGCAGAATTGAACTCATCACGCTGGTGAAGGGCCTCTTGGTAACCATCTACCTCATCCGGTACGGGTGGGTGACGAACGGACTTTTGCTAATAAAGAATTTTATAAAAATAATCATGTTGTAGGTATAGCTTCTAAACCAACAAAGAATCCTTTCGTACAAAAACTTTGGTTGTCACAGGTAACAAAACCCAATAAAATTTATACCGAAGTATTTAAACCTTGGGTCATCTCTCAAGGAATTGCAGGGAAGTATGATTTATTATTGGTTATGGAAAATTGTATATTTTTGGGTTTTTGAAATAGGGAACAGGAAAATAAATTGGCAAGGAATTAGCTTAATTATCATGAACACCAATGCAAGATATAAGAACTGGAAATCCCATCCTAGTTATCCTTATCAGGTGTGATGAGAATTGTTTATTGCTCGCACTTAGTTAACCCTTACTAAATAAAGGAAAGTCAAGTGGACTAATTAATTTGATTCCTCAAGTCCTAGTCAACTCCTATGGAATGACTAGCTTTAGAGAAATCCAAATCAATCAGCAAATTCCAATTTTCAATCAACAGCTGAGTTTGATAACTCAAGTGTCACCAATTACTCAACCAAAGCAAAGGGGGAAAATATAAATTATTTATATCATAAATAGAAGAAAGCAATCATAAATATGAAATACCTCAATTTGTATTAAATAAGAAAATCAATTCTAACATGAAGAGTTCATAAGCCAATTTGGCAACATAAGTAATTAGCAAGTGTAATAGAGCAACTAAAGTAATAGAGTAAATAAAAGTAGAAGAGAAACATAAATTAAAGGAACATTGAACCTGGAATTGAGAAGGAATGAATCATAAACTAAGAGAAATCCTAATCTTAAAACCTAAGAGAGAGGAGAGAGCCTCTCTCTCTCTAAAACTACATCTAAAATCTAAAATTGTGAATATGAAAGTTATTTTTTATGAATGGATGGATTCTCCCACTTTATAGCCTCTAATCTCTATTTTCTGGGCCAAAAACTGGGTTAAAAATAGCCCAGAAATTGCCCCCAGCGATTTCTGATACGTCCAGCACGTGGCAAAGTCACGCGTGCGCGTGATCCACGCATGCACGTCACCTATATTTGGGGCAGCTATAAAAAATTATATATCGTTGTGAAGCCCCGGATGTTCGCTTTCCAAAGCAACTAGAATCGCCTCATTTGGACCTCTGTAGCTCAAGTTATGACCGTTTGAGTGCGAAGAGGTCAGGCTGGACAGCTTTAGCAGTTCCTTCAGCTTCTTGTATTCCTTCCACTTTTGCATGCTTCCTTTTCATCCTCTAAGCCATTCCTACCCTATAAACCCTGAAATCACTTAACACACATATCACGGCATCAAATGGTAATAAAAGAGGATTAATATTAGCAAATATAAGGCCAAAGAAGCATATTTTCAATCATAGCACAAAATCAGGAAGGAAAACGTAAAACATGCAAATTGTATGAATAAGTGTGAGAATAATGGGTAAAATCCACTAGATTAAGCACAGGATAAACCCTAAAATAGTATTTTATCAACGTCCCTACACTTAAACATTAGCATGTCCTCATGCTAAGCTCAAGAGAACTAAAAGAGTGAAGAGGAATGGTAAAACTTATGAAATGCAACCTATCTATATGAATGCAACTAAATGTAAAAATACTTCTACCTACTTGGCGAAAAGTAAATAAATCTTTGAAGAACAAATATGAACTGGATTTCACTAATTCAAATCATAAAAATGAAGTACAAATAGACTTGCAAAAGAAAATAGCTCGTGAAAGCCGGGAACAAAGAATCGAGCATCGAACCCTCACTGGAAGTGTATGCACTCTAATCGCTCAGGTGTTTAAGGTTCGATCTCTAAATTCTCTACTAATCTTGCTTTCTAAGGCTTTCTCTTCTTCTTCCAATCAACACTAATTTGATGCACAAATACACAAATCAAGAGGTATTTTAAGGGTTGTAATGGGGTTAGGGTCAAGGTAGGATTGTATTTGGTTAAGTGGACTAAAATCTGAATCCTTAATTAACCTAAACTTCTCAGCTAACTTAGGACAGTCCATGTAATCATAATATAAAGCCTAACTACCCATTAATTATGTTTTCCACATATTCATGCATCCAAATTTGAGTACAACTCATATGCATTGCTTTCACCATTCACTTTGGGGCTTTTTGTCCCCTTTTATTATTTACTCTTTTTCTTTTCTTTTTCTCCTTTATTTATTATATATATATATATTTTTTTTTTCTTTTTATTTTGTTTTTCTCAATGCATATGATTAAATTATTGGATGCATGAATCATGTCCTAAATATTTCTTTCACATTTTCATAAAGATATATAACATACTAAATTTCCAAAACCAAACGTTTCCAAACCCAACTTCCCCACACTTAATTCATGATCACTCTCACTAGTCTAAGCTAACCAAGGATTCAAATTAAGGACATTATTATTTTTTGCTTAGAGTTAGTGATGAGCTAAAGTAAAGAACAAAGGGGTATAATAGGCTCAAAATTGGTTTGCAAGGGATAGTGAAAGGGTAAGGCCATATGGGTATGTAAGCTCAGTGAAACAAAGGCCTCAATCATATAAGTGCATGCATACATCAAACAATGGAAATATAAAATCAAGCAGGACAAAGATCACAATTTTAGAGAGAACAACACACACCAAAAAATAAAATGTTGGTTGATAAGATGCAACCAATCAAGTAGGCTCAAAATCTCACTGGTTTTGTGTGTTCGACCTCTAAAACCCTGTTCCAAATTAAAATTTCTTCAAACAAGCTTTTCAAAAAGTTTAATTCAAATTAGTGAACTGCTATAAAAAGTTTCTTGAAAAAGAAAATATTACTTCAATCAAGTGGTAAAATATGCACAAAAATAAAATAAACATGCAAATGCAACAACTCATTTAACAAAGAAAATTTAAACATTGGTGTTGAGAAGGAAATAACTCAATTAGACGGTAGCTACAACATGTAAGTGAGAAAATAATAGAAGCACATGGCAAACCAGTGGTGCAAAAGTTGCAACAATGGGGGAGAGAGTGTGGGTAATGCAAGATAGTGTAAGTTCATGTCAATGCAAGATAATATAAGCATCATGAAGGAGTAGCATTGACTTATGAAGAATAATACCCAGTCATAGTAAAACAAGTCATGAAGCACCAGAATAATTCAAGAAAAGATGCAACAGTTGAAGAAGAAAATTTAATACCAATGGAAAAATAATAAATTTAGAAAAGAAAATAAAAATATGCACAAAATTAAAATGCAATGAATGAAAGTATGCAAATAAATTAAATAAAATAGGATAAAGTGAAGAGGGATGAGAGGTTAAAAAGATGAAGAAGAAGAAAGTAAGAAAGAGGGAAGAAAGAAGTAGAAAGGATGGAAGAAAGAAGTAAGAATTTAGAAACGGGGCGCGACGCGTACGCGTGCATCACGCGTACGCGTGGACACTGAGTTGGCCGTTTGACACGTAAGCGTCGCCTACGCGTATGCGTGAGTGGTCTGAAAGCGAAATGACGCGCACGCATCAGGGATGCTTTCACGTGGAATGATTTTTGTTCCTCTAGCACAGTTCCATCGCAAGGGCAGCATAACTCTCTGTTCAGGTGCTCTTTACGCCGATTTTCATCCCCACGCGTACGCGTCGCTGATGCTTACGTGTGGGTTGAACTTTCTGTAGGGGACGCGTACGCGTGGGGTGGCTTGTGCTTCATGCACCCCTCCCGTGCGTCTCTCGCGCAACTCTTTGTCTGGTTGTGCAGACACATACGACGCGTTCGCGTCGGTGACGCTTGCGCGTCGATCCCCTTTTTTTAATGCAGAATGCAAAATGCAGAATACAGATAACTATGCAGAAATTATGAATGAACACGAATATAAATAAAATAAAATAAAACTAAGAACAAAAAGGAAAGAATATACCATGGTGGGTTGTCTCCCACCTAGCACTTTTAGTTAAAGTCCTTAAGTTGGAAATTTGGTGAGCTCCTTGTTATGGTGGCTTGTGCTTCAACTCATCTTGAAATTGCCACCAATGCTTGGACTTCCAATAAGCTCTATCTATTCAATGTAAATTTCCCAAGCCTAGATAGAGTTCTTCACAAGCTTTGAGCTCCCAAAGTTGATCTTTTTGTATGCCGGGATCCCAAATCTTGATTCTACACCCGTCTTCAAGTTGATCATCATGATTCCATCCTGGTGGTAAGCAATCCGAATTCTCACTAAGGCATCCAAACAGCTTCCTAGACCCATTCATTCGAGCTCTACACCAACCCTTGTATTTAGACTTTGAGCTCCCAACCACAACGAACCTAGGATTGTGTTGCCAACCACTAACCATCTCCCTCTTACTCTTAAAGCTACAAAAAGCCCTAAGTTGACCATCTGTCTCAAGTAAACCATATTCAAGTGTGAAAGTAAAGGTCAAGGATAAGAATTTTACCCACTTGAATGTTGTATTAGATGGTAATGACTTTGGAGGAGAGATCTCCAAAAGCTTTGGCAAGTTGATTTCAAGCTCCATTCCCTTGTGCTTTTGCTTGACAACTTACACCTCTTTGCGAGCTTCTTCAGTTTCAACCTCTTCCTCTTGGTAGCTTTCTTCCAATTTAAACTATTTTTCATGACTTACCAAGGGTATGGGAGGTTGTGCTTCTTCCTCTTTGATCTCCATCTCTTGATCAACCTCTGCAAAGTCTTCAACCATGATCTACCTTGGAGGTTGTACACCCTCCTCAACATCAACATCAAACACCTTGGAAGGAGGCTCTAGGACTGGACTTTCCCATGGAGGTTCTGTATTTCCTAAGTCTTCAACCACTTCCTTTTCTTTGATAATTTCGGGCTTCTCCACTTGCTCTAATACAAAATCAGACTCCTCCTTGATGTCTTCCTTCACTAATTCTTCAATCACTCATCCGTCTTCAAGAGTCTCTGCTACCGCTACCCTTAGGGCCTCCTCTAGCTTCTTATGAAGTATGGATTCGCGAAGATGATTCCTTCTTTCTTGTTCCATATCAATAGCATAATTGGGATCATCTTACTCTTGGATTGATGGATGTGGGTGCTCTTCCATGGAGGATGGTGATAGGATGGAAAGATCATTATGTGGTTAAAAAGGAAGCGCACTAGAGATTGAGGGTTGAATATTGGAGGTAGAGGGTTGGTTCATGCGGGATATAAGATTTTGGAGTGTAGATGTGAAACCAATGATGTTAGAGATGAGTGTGTTGTTATCCAATGGAGGTTGGAGTGGATAGAAGGGTTCATTTGTTGGGAGAGAGGGCTCAAATATGGAGGTGGTTCTTCTTTATAAGGATATGGAGATCGTGAATATTGAGGTGGTAGTTTTGGGTGTGGTTCATATGGTGGTGAATGGTGGAAAGGGGCTTGTGAGTTTGGTGGTCCAAAGGTATGTTGGGGAGGTGGTTCATAAGCATATGGTGGGGCTTGTTGGTGACTACAAGGGGGTCCACCAAATTACTATGGTCAAGAGCCATTCCAGGGAACGGCAACGGCAACGGCGCCATTTTGACGAACGGACTTTTGCTAGTAAAGAATTTTATAAAAATAATGACGTTCTAGGTATAGCTTTTAAACCAACAAAGAATCCTTTCGTACAAAAACTTTGGTTGTCACAAGTAACAAAACCCAATAAAATTTATAACTGAATTATTTAAACCTCGGGTCATCTCTCAAGGAATTGTAGGGAAGTATGATTTATTATTGGTTATGGAAAAAGGTATATTTTTGGGTTTTGAAATAGGGAACAGGAAAATAAATTGGCAAGGAAGTAGCTTAATTATCATGAACACCAGTGCAAGGTATAAGAACTGGAAATCCCATCCTAGTTATCCTTATCAGGTGTGATGAGAATTGTTTATTGCTCGCACTTAGTTAACACTTACCAAATAAAGGAAAGTCAAGTGGACTAATTAATTTGATTCCTCAAGTCCTAGTCAAGTCCTATGGAAAGACTAGCTTTAGCCGAATCCAAATCAATCAGCAAATTCCAATTTTCAATCAACAGCTGAGTTTGATAACTCTAGTGTCACCAATTACTCAACCAAAGCAAAGGGGGAAAAATCTAAATTATTTATATCATAAATAGAAGAAAACAATCATAAATCTGAAATACCTCAATTTGTATTAAATAAGAAAATCAATTCTAACATGAAGAGTTCATAAGCCAATTTGGCAACATAAGTAATTAGCAAGTGAAATAGAGCAACTAAAGTAATAGAGTAAATAAAAGTAGAAGAGAAACATAAATTAAAGAAATATTGAACCTGGAATTGAGAAGGAATGAATCATAAACTAAGAGAAATCCTAATCCTAAAACCTAAGAGAGAGGAGAGAGCCTCTCTCTCTCTAAAACTACATCTAAAACCTAAAATTGTGAATATGAAAGTTTTTTTTAATGAATGGATGGATTCTCCCACTTTATAGCCTCTAATCTGTATTTTCTGGGCCAAAAATTGGGTTAAAAATAGCCCAGAAATCGCCCCCAGCAATTTCTGATACGTCCAGCACGCGGCAAAATCACGCATGAGCGTCGTCCATGCGTGAGCGTTGATTGGATTTTTGCCAGGTCACGCGTGCGTGTTGCCAATCTTCGAGGCAGCTAAAAAAAATTATATATTGTTGTGAAGCCCCGGATGTTCGCTTTCCAACGCAACTGGAACTGCCTCATTTGGACCTCTGTAGCTCAAGTTATGACCATTGGAGTGCGAAAAGGTCAGGCTGGACAACTTTAGCAGTTCCTTCAGCTTCTTGTATTCCTTCCACTTTTGCATGCTTCTTTTTCATCCTCTAAGCCATTCCTACCCTATAAACCCTGAAATCACTTAACACACATATCACGGCATCGAATGGTATTAAGAGAGGATTAATATTAGCAAATATAAGGCCAAAGAAGCATGTTTTCAATCATAGCACAAAATCAGGAAGGAAAACGTAAAACATGCGAATTGTATGAATATGTGTGAGAATAATGGGTAAAATCCACTAGATTAAGCACAGGATAAACTCTAAAATAGTGGTTTATCAGTGGGACTCAGAGTACTTCTTGAATAGCTTTCTCAGAAACTGGAACTTGCTTCCGGCGCATAAAGACAGTCTGAAGAGAAGGTGAGAAGTGATTGGTGTAGAAATCTACAACCCACGAGAGATTGGCTTCTTGTGGTCTCCTCATGAGAAAGCCCCATCCTCGTCATTCAATGAGAGGTATGACAAACTGAACTATATGACCTGGAGGGTGAAGAAGGGGTTCAGAATGATAATTCCGTGCAATCACGATGATGAGAATCTCTCGCGGGGTTGTCTTTCTCTTGGTCATCAATTTTAATGATGCTTCACGCCTTATTGGGGAGAGGTTTGGCCTTGGGCACGTGGTGCGCTTTGGCGGTGGCTTTTTGAGGTGCCTGATGAGCGGATAATTTATATGCTTTTGGCATTGTTTTTAGGTAGTTTTTAGTATATTTTAGTTACTTTTTATTATATTTTTATTATTTTTTATGCAAAAATCACATTTCTGGACTTTACTATGAGTTTGTGTATTTTTTTGTAATTTCAGGTATTTTCTGGTTGAAATTGAGGGACCTGAGCAAAAATCTGATTTAGAGGCTGAGAACGGACTGCAGATGCTGTTGGATTCTGACCTCCCTGCACTCAAATGCGTTTTTCTAGAGCTACAGAAGTCCAATTGGCGTGTTCTCAATTGGGCTGGAAAGCTAACATCTTGGGCTTTCCAGAAATGGATAAAAGTCCATACTTTGCCCGAGATTTGATGGCCCAAACTGGCGTTAAACACCAGCCAAAGACCCTTTTCTGGCGTAAAACGCCGGAACTAGCACCAAAACTGGAGTTGAACGCCCAAACTAGCACCCAAGCTGGCGTTTAACTCCAAGAATGGCCTATTCACATGAAAGCTTCAAGGCTCAGCCCAAACACTCACCAAGTGGGCCCCGGAAGTGGATTTCTGCACTATATGCACTTAGTTACTCATTTTCTGTAAACCTAAGTTACTAGTTTAGTTTAAAAACTACTTTTAGAGATTCATTTTGAAACTGATGACATTTTACATTTCATATTGTATCTTCTACGGCATGAATCTCTAAACCCCATAGGTAGGGGTGAGGAGCTCTGCTGTGTCTCAATGGATTAATGCAATTACTATTGTTTTCTATTCGATCATGCTTGATTCTATTCTAAGATACTCACTCGTACTTTAATATAAAGAATATGATGATCTGTGACACTCATCATCATTCTCAAATTTATGAACGCATGCTTGACAACCACTCCCGTTCTATCTGAGCTCAACGTAGTCATTGGACGACAGCTTGAGTGCGTATCTCTTGGGTTTCTAATCCACGAGTTTGACTTGCATCTCCTGACAACAGAGCATTCAAACCCATGAGATCAGAACCTTCATGGTGAAGGCTAGAACAAACGAGCTTCAAACTCACAAATGTTGGGCGTAGTGACAGTGTGCAAAAGGACAGATAGGTCTTATTCTGACACGAGTGAGAACCGACAGATGATTAGCCGTGCGGTAGTTGTGCTTGGTATTTTTCATCCGAGACGAGAGATCCGACAGATGATTAGCCATACAGAAGCCGTGCCTGGACCATTTTCACTGAGAGGAAGGATGGTAGCCATTGACAACGGTGATCTACCAACATACAGCCGGCCATAGAAGAAGCCATGTGTGGTTGGAGAAGAAGACAGTAGGAAAGCAGAGATTCAGACGACAAAGCATCTCCGGAACCTCAACCTGTTCCTCATTACTAAATCACAAGTATCATTCATTTTATGTTATTTACTTTTTATAAACAAAATCATTCATATCATTTGAATCTTCTAACTAAGATTTACAGGATAACCATAGCTTGCTTCAAGCCGGCAATATCCGTGGGATCGACCCTTACTCTCGTAAGGTATTACTTGGATGACCCAGTGCACTTGCTGGTTAGTTGTGCGGAATTGTCACATAAAGTGTTTTGCAATTTCGTTCACCAAGTTTTTAGCGCCGTTGCCAGGGATTGTTCGAGTTTGGACAACTAACGGTTCATCTTGTTGCTTAGATTAGGAATAATTTATCTTTTTTTTTGTTTAGAGTCACTAAATTTGAGTCTTTTATTTTCTTTTCAAAAATCTTTCAAAAATCTTATTTTTCTTTATTAATCTTTAATTTTTCTTTGAGTTTTTTTATTGTTTTTGTTAAAATTTTAAAATCCTTGTTTTCTTTTTCTAGATTTTTTTCGAAAACTTTTAATAAATAGATAAAAACCAATAAACTAATAATTGAGTTTTCTGTTTGAGTTTAGTTTCATGTTTTAAGTTTGGTGTCAATTGCATATTTTTATTTTCCTTCAATTTTTCGAATTCCATGTTTTTATTTTTCTTCATACTTTTAATTACATGTTCTTAGTTCTTTCTTGATCTTCAAATTATTCTTGATAATTTTCTTTATTTGATCTTTAAATTTTCTTGTTTGGTGTCTTTTGTTGTTTATCTTATACATTTTCGAATTATTAGTATCCAAAGTATAAAATTTTTTTAAGTTTGGTGTTTTTTGTGTCCTTATTTGTTCTTAGTGTTCATCTTGATCTTCAAAGTGTTCTTGATGTTCATCTTGACATTCAAAATTTTCTTGTTTGTTTTCTTTATTTTGATATAAAAATTCTAAGTTTGGTGTCATTTTATTGTTTTTCTCTTTCCTCATTAAATTCAAAAAAACATCTTTTCCTTTATTTACTCATCATTTTCGAATTCCTTAGGTTGACTTAGTCAAAATTATTAAAATTTGGTTGTTTCTTGTTAGTCAAGTCAAAATTTCAATTTTAAAAATTTATCTTTTTAAATATTTTTCAAAACAAATTCTTTTTCAATTTTCTTTTTATATTTTTCGAAAATATTTTATAAATTCTTTTAAAATCTTTTTCTTTTTTTAATATAATTTTTGAATTGCTTGTCCTATTTTATTATTTTTTATTTTGATTGAAAAATTTTAAGTTGGGTGTTTTCTTGTTAAGAAAGTTTCAATCTTTAAAATTTTAAAATCATATCTTTTTCAAATATTTTCTTTTATTTAGTTTCTTACAAGTATTAATTTTCAAGTATCTTTAATTTTAAGACATATCTTTTTCAAAACTTCCTAACCATTTTCTCTCTCCTTATTTTTTTTGAAAATCCACACTAAAATTTTTTAAATCTTTTTAATTAATTAATTAATTTAGTTTTCTAATTTCTTTTATTTATTTTTCTTTTCTTAATTTCCGAAACTTGCATCAAATTTTTTTATTTACTTTATTTTAATTTCTTGAATTTCAAAAAGAAAAGAGAAATTTTTTTTATTTACAATCCACATCATCTTCCTTTTTCCATCATGGACTTAAGTGGAAATGAACAGTCCAGAAGGACTCTGGGGTCATATGCTAACCCCACTACTGCTTTATATGGGAGTACTATCTGTATACCCCCCATCAGAGCTAACAACTTTGAGTTAAATTCTCAGCTCATTATCATGGTGCAGCAAAATTGCCAGTATTTCGGTCTTCCACAGGAAGAACCTACTGAGTTTCTGGCACAGTTCTTATAGATTTCTAACACAGTACGTGATAAGGAACTCGATCAGGATGTCTATAGATTATTGCTATTTCCATTTGCTGTAAAAGACCAAGCTAAGAGGTGGTTAAACAACCAACCCAAAGCCAGCATAAGAACATGGAAACAGTTGTCAGACAAATTTCTGAATCAATATTTCCCTCCAAAAAGGATGACACAACTAAGGCTGGACATCCAAGGCTTTAAACAAGAGGATAATGAATCTCTTTATAATGCCTAGGGGAGGTACAGAGAGATGCTAAGGAAATGCCCCTCTGAAATATTTTCAGAATGGGTGCAGTTAGACATCTTTTACTACGGGCTTACAGAAAAGGCTCAGATGTCTCTAAACCACTCTACTCGTGGATCTATATACATATGAGAAAGACAATTGAAGAGGCTCAAGAGCTCATTGATATAGTTGCCAGTAATCAGCACATGTACTAAAGTGGTGAGACCTCCATGAAAGAAGAAGCTGAGGCAGCATCCACTGAACTTAGTCCTCTAGAATAAATTGCTGAACTCAATCAGTAACTATTTTTTGTAACAAAATAGTAAGCAGAATTCAAAGAGATGCTACAAGAAACCAAAGATGCTAACAAGAAGAAGGAGGAACAATTGAATCAGACAAGGCAACAGTTATCTAAACAGATAACAAAAGAATGCTAAGCTGTTCATTTGAGGAGCAGGAAGACATTGAATGTCTCAACTCAAAGCAGTAGAAAGCCAAGAAAGGAACAACTAACAGAGAATAACCAAACCACTACCCAAAATCCCTCTGAGGATAGCAAGAGCCCAGAGAGGAATGATTCTAGCATTCAAATGCCAGAAAAGTGTGAAAAGTTAGCATTGAACGCCCAGTGGATGGCCAATTGTGGCGTTCAAACGCCAGAAAAGGGTGGCAATCTGGCGTTGAACGCCCATACAGCACCTAATTCTGGCATTCAAATGCCAATGAGGGATCAGACACTTGCAAGTGCTGATAACAACCCCCTTAAGCAGGCTTCTCCAACCACTTCTGTAGGAAATAAACCTGCAGCAATTATGGTTGAAGAATATAAAGCCAAGATGCCTTATCCTCAGAAACTCCGCTAAGCGGAACATGATAGATAATTCACCCGCTTTGCAGACTATCTCAGGACTCCTGAAATAAAGATTCCGTTTACAGAGGCACTTAAGCAAATACCCTCTTATGCTAAGTTCATGAAAAAGATCTTAAGTCATAAGAAGGATTAGAGAGAGACTGAAAAAAGTTTTTATCACTGAAGAATGCAGTACAGTCATTTTAAAAAGCATACCAGAGAAGCTTAAAGATCCCAGAAGCTTTATGATACCATGCACATTAGAGGATGCTTGTACCAAGACAGCTCTATGTGATCTTAGGGCAAGTATCAACCTGATACCTACATCCACTATTAAAAAGCTTGGTTTGACTGATGAAGTTAAACCAACCCGGATATGCCTCCAACTTGCTGATGGTTCCATTAAAATTCCATCAGGCGTAATTGAGGACATGATTGTCAAGGTTGGGCCATTTGCCTTTTCCACTGACTTTGTGGTGCTGGAAATGGAGGAGCACAAGAGTGTAATTCTCATTCTAGGAAGACCTTTCCTAGCGACTAGACGAACCCTCATTGATGTTCAAAAAGGGGAGGTGACCCTGAGAGTCAATGAGGATGAGTTTAAGTTGAATGCTGTCAAAGCTATACAGCATCCAGACACATCAAAAGACTGCATGAGCGTTCATATTATTGACTCCCTGGTGGAAGAGGTCAATATGACTGAGAGTCTCGAATCAGAGCTAGAGGACATTTTTAAAGATGTTCAGCCTGATCTGGAGGAACCAGAGAAAACAGAAGAACCTCTGAAGACTCCTCAGGAAGAGGAGAAGCCTCCTAAACCAGAGTTCAAACCACTACCACCATCCCTGAAATATGCATTTCTGGGAGAAGATGACACTTTCCCGATAATCATAAGCTCTGCTTTAGAGCCACAAGAAGAGAAAGCACTAATTCAGGTGCTAAGGACACATAAGACAACTCTTGGGTGGTCCATAAGTGATCTTAAGGGCATTAGCACAGCCAGATGCATGCACAAGATCCTATTGGAGGATGATGCTAAGCCAGTGGTTCAACCACAGAGGCGCCTGAATCCAGTCATGAAGGAGGTAGTGCAGAAAGAGGTCAGTAAGTTACTAGAGGCTGAGATTATTTATCCTATTTCTGATAGCCCCTGGGTGAGCCCTGTCCAAGTTGTCCCCAAGAAGGGAGGCATGACAGTGGTTCATAATGAAAAGAATGAACTGGTTCCTACAAGAACAGTTACATGGTGGCGTATGTGTATTGACTACAGAAGGCTCAATACAGCCACCAGAAAGGATCATTTTCCTTTACCATTCATAGACCAGATGCTAGAGAGACTAGCAGGTTATGAATACTACTACTTTTTGGATGGCTATTCAGGTTATAACCAAATTGTAGTAGATCCTCAAGACCAACAGAAAATAGCATTCACATGTCCATCTGGGGTATTTGCCTACAGAAGGATGCCATTTGGTCTGTGCAATGCACCTGCAACCTTTCAGAGGTGCATGCTCTCTATCTTCTCTGATATGGTAGAGAAATTTCTAGAAGTCTTCATGGATGACTTTTCAGTATTTGGAGACTCATTCAGCTCCTGTCTTGACCATCTAGTAATTGTTCTGAAAAGGTGCCAAGAGACTAACCTGGTTTTAAACTGGGAGAAATGTCACTTTATGGTGACTGAAGGAATTGTCCTTGGGCACAGAATTTTGAACAAGAAAATAGAGGTGGATCAAGCTAAAGTAGAGGTAGCTAAAAAATTAGCACCACCTGCCAATGTTAAGGCAATCAGAAGCTTTCTGGGGCATGCAAGATTCTATAGGAGGTTTATAAAGTATTTTTCAAAAATTGCAAAACTTCTGAAATCTGCTAGCCGCTGATACACCATTTGTCTTTGACACAGAGTGTCTGCAGGCCTTTGAGACTCTTAAAGCTAAGCTGGTCATAGCACCAGTCATTTCTACACCAGGCTGGACATTACCATTCGAACTAATGTGTGATGCTAGTGACCATGCCATTGGTGCAGTATTGGGATAGAGGCATGACAAGCTTTTGCATGTCATTTATTATGCTAGCCGTGTTTTAAATGACGCGCAGAAGAATTACACAACCACAGAAAAGGAGTTGCTTGCAGTGAGTGGTTTATGCCATTGACAAGTTCAGATCTTATTTAGTAGGATCAAAAGTGATTGTGTACACTAACCATGCTGCTCTAAATATCTCCTCACAAAGCAGGATTCAAAACCCAGACTCATAAGATGGGTGTTGCTTCTGCAAGAGTTTGATATAGAAATAAGAGACAAAAAAGGGACCGAGAACCAAGTAGCTGATCACTGTCCCGGATAGAACCAGTAGCAGGAGCGTCCCTCCCTCCTACTGAGATCTCTGAAACCTGTCCGGATGAGCAACTCTTTGCCATTCAGGAAGTAACATGGTTTGCAGACATTACAAATTATAAAGCTGTGAGATTCATACGCAAAGAGTACAGTAGGAAGTGATGAGCGGATAATTTATATGCTTTTTGGCATTTTTTAGTATATTTTTAGTATATTTTAGTTAGTTTTTATCATGTTTTTACTAGTTTTTAAATAAAAATCACTCTTCTGGACTTTACTTTGAGTTTCTATGTTTTTCTGTAATTTCAGGTATTTTCTGGCTGAAATTGAGGGACCTGAGCAAAAATCTGATTCAGAGGCTGAAAAAGGACTGCAGATGCTGTTGGATTCTAACCTCCCTGCACTCAAAGTGGATTTTCTAGAGCTACAGAGGCCCAATTGGCGCGCTCTCAATTGCGTTGGAAAGTAGACATCCTGGCGTTCCAAGTCAGCTCAAGAATTCTGGCGTTTAACTCTAAAACTGGCACAAAAGCTGGAGTTAAACGCCCAAACTGGCGCAAAAGTTGGCGTTTAACTCCAAAAAAAGTCTCGACACATGGAAGCTTCAATGCTCAGCCCAAGCACACACCAAGTGGGCCCGGAAGAAGATTTCTGCATTAATTACTGATTTCTGTAAACCCTAGGCTACTAGTTTTCTATAAATAGGACCTTTTGCCATTGTATTTTCACAAGATCTATCTTTTACTCATACTTTGATAGACCTTTTCATGGTTGGGGGCTGGCCTCTCGGCCATGCCAAGACCTCGTTCTTATGTATTTTCAACGGTGGAGTTTCTACACACCATAGATTAAGGTGTGGAGCTCTGCTGTTCTTCATGAATTAATACAAGTACTATTGTTTTTCTATTCAACTCAAGTCTATTTCTTCTCCAAGATATTCATTCGTTCTTCAAATTGATGAATGTGATGATCCGTGACACTCATCATCATTCTCACCTATGAACATGTGCCTGACAACCACCTCTGTTCTACTAGCAATGGCTTGAATGCGTATCTCTTGGGTTTCTAATCTAAGATTGGAACCTTCGTGGTATAGGCTAGAATTATTGGTGGCCATTCCTGAGATCCGAAACGTCTAAACCTTGTCTGTGGTATTCTGAGTAGGATCTGGGAAGGGATGACTGTGACGAACTTCAAACTCGCGATTGTGGGGCGTGTGACAGACGCAAAAGGATCAATGGATCCTATTCCGACATGATCGAGAACCGACAGCTGATTAGCCGATGTTGTGACAAAGCATCAGGACCATTTTCACTGAGAGGACGGGATGTAGCTATTGACAACGGTGATGCCCAACATAAAGCTTACCATGGAAAGGAATATGAATGATTGGAAGAAGGCAATAGGAAAGCAGAGGTTCAAGGGGAACAAAGCATCTTCATACGCTTATCTGAAATCCACTAATGAATTACATAAGTATCTCTATCTTTATTTTATGTTTATTTTCATCACCTTAAACTCCATAACCATTTGAATCCGCCTGACTGAGATTTACAAGATGACCATAGCTTGCTTCAAGCTGACAATCTCCGTGGGATCGACCCTTACTCACGTAAGGTTTATTACTTGGACGACCCAGTGCACTTGCTGGTTAGTTGTGCGGAATTGTGACAAAGTGTGATTCATATTTGAGAGCTCTAAGTCCTTTGGCACCATTGTTGATGATCACAATTTCGTGCGCCAAGTTTTTGGCGCCGTTGCCGGGGAAGGAACGAATGAACGAACAATAATTTCGCATTTGTTTCTGGCAACAACACCAAGTTTTTGGCGCCATTGCTGGGGATTGTTCGAGTTTGGACAACTGATGGTTCATCTTGTTGCTTAGATTAGGTACTTTTCAGAATTTTTAAGAATGAATTCTAGAGTTTCAAGGTGATGTTCTTATCATCACAAAAGCTGATTGATTCTCATCAATTTAGCTACTGAATGTAATGTCCTACTGAAGCTTGGCCAAACATGTCTAATCTTTTTAGACTGAAGCTTTAGACTAACATTGCATGATTCCTGGAATTCTTATTGAAAGTTTTGAATCCCTTTATTTTCTTTTCCATATAATTTTAAAAAATCACAAAAAAATTTATAAAACCATAAAAACCAAAAATATTTTATGTTTCTTGTTTGAGTCTAGTATCAATTTTTAAGTTTGGTGTCAATTGCATTCTTCTTGCATTTTTCGAAAATATGCATTATGTTCTTCATTGATCTTCAAGTTGTTCTTGATGATTTCGTTGCTCTGATCTTTAAATTCTCTTGTTTTGTATGTTTTGTTGTTTCTCATATGCATTCTCAATTTGTTAGTGTCTCTTTTATGAAAATTTTTTTTTTAGTTTGGTGCCTTGCATGCATTGTTCATTTGATCTTAGTTGCATTTTTTATTGTTTCTCATCATCAAAAATTCAAAAATATTTTCAAAACTATGTCTTTTCAAGTCAATAATACAGAGAATTGAAGATTCAGAACATTCAGCAGAGGAATCAAACAGAAAAAGCTGGGCATTCAAAACGCCCAGTGAAGAAGGAAAACTAGCGTTTAAACGCCAGCCAGGGAACCTGGCTGGGCGTTTAACGCCCAAAAAGGTAGATTTTTGGGCGTTAAACGCCCAGAATGGTTGCCTATTCTGGGCGTTTAATGCCAGGATGACACTAAAGGGAAGATTTTGTTTTTAATTCACATTTTTTCAAGTTTTCATAATTTTTCAAGATCAAATTTTTTCAAATCATATCTTTTCAATCATATCTCTTTCAAAATCAATTTCTTTCTATTTTATATTTATTTTCACTATTTTCAAAAATCCTTGCTTCAATTCAAGATTTACTTCAAAAATTTTCAAGTTGTTACTTGCCTATTAAGAAAGGATCAAATTTTAAATTTTGAAATCATATCTTTTAATTTCTTGATAGTCAAGTAATCAACTTTAATTTTAAAAATTTTCTTTTTCTAAATTGATTTTCAATCATATCTTTTCAAACATATCTTTTCAATCACATCTTTTTCAAAATTAATTTTTTTTTCAATCATATCTTTTTCTAATTTCAAAATATTTTTCAAAAATCACTTTATTTCTTTCCCAATCTTAGTTTTCGAAAATCTCAATCAAATTTTCAAATTTCTTTTTAATTATTTCAAAATCTTTTTAAATTATTTTTGAAAATTCTTCCCCTCTTTTCACATCCTTCTATTTAAGGGACTAACACTCCTCCTCAAGATGCAATTCGAACCCTAATTCTTTAGTAAGTTCGAATTCTCCCATCTACCTCCTCCTTCTATTCTTCTTTTCCTCTGACACCTCAAGGAATCTCTATACTGTGACATAGAGGATTCCCTACTTTCTTGTTCTCTTCTCTTTCATATGAGCAGGAATAAAGATAAAGGCATACTTGTTCAAGCTGATCCTGAACCTGAAAGGACTTTGAAGAGAAAGCTAAGAGAAGCTAAAGAATAATTCTCTTTAGAGGGCCTAACAGATCTTTTCAAGGAAGAAGAAACCATGGCAGCCGAAAACAACAACAATGCCAACAATGCAAGGAAGGTGCTTGGTGACTTTACTGCACCTACTCCTGATTTCTATGGGATAAGCATCTCAATCCCTGCCATTGGAGCAAACAACTTTGAGCTTAATCCTCAATTGGTTTCTCTAATGCAACAGAATTGCAAGTTTCATGGACTTCCACTGGAAGATCCTCATCAGTTCTTAGCTGAATTCCTGCAAATCTGTGACACTGTCAAGAGCAATGGGGTTGACCCTGAAGTCTACAGACTTATGCTCTTTCCTTTTACTGTAAGAGACAGAGCTAGAACATGGTTGGATTCACAACCTAAGGAAAGCCTGAACTCTTGGGAAAAGCTAGTCAATGCCTTCTTGGCAAAGTTCTTTCCACCTCAAAAATTGAGTAAGCTTAGAGTGAAAGTCCAAACCTTTAGATAGAAGGATGGTGAATCCCTTTATGAAGCTTGGGAGAGATACAAGCAATTGATCAGAAGGTGCCCTACTGACATGCTTTCAGAATGGAGCATCATAGGAATCTTCTATGATGGTCTGTCTAAACTATCCAAGATGTCATTGGATAGCTCTACTGGAGGATCTCTTCATCTGAAGAAGACGCCTGCAGAAGCTCAAGAACTCATTGAAATGGTTGCAAATAACCAATTCATGTACACTTCTGAAAGGAATTCTGTGAATAATGGGACAACTCAGAAGAAAGGAGTTCTTGAGATTGATACTCTGAATGCCATATTGGCTCAGAATAAAATATTGACTCAGCAAGTCAATATGATTTCTCAGAGTCTGTCTGGAATGCAAGCAGCAACAGGCAGTACTAAAGAAGCTTCCTCTGAAGAAGAAGCTTATGATCCTGAGAACCCAGCAATGGAAGAGGTGTATTACATGAGAGAACCCTATGGAAACACCTATAATCCTTCATGGAGAAATCATCCAAATCTCTCATGGAAGGATCAACAGAGACCTCAACAAGGTTTCAACAACAATAATGGTGGAAGAAACAGGTTTAGCAATAGCATGCCTTTTCCATCATCTTCTCAGCAACAGACAGAGAATTCTAAGCAAAGCCACTCTGACTTAGCAACAATAGTCTCTGATCTAATCAAAACTACTCAAAGTTTCATGACTGAAACAAGGTCCTCCATTAGAAATTTGGAGGCACAATTGGGTTAGCTGAGTAAGAAAATTACTGAACTCCCTCCTAGCACTCTCCCTAGCAATACAGAAGAGAATCCAAAAAGTGAGTGCAAGGCCATAACCACGTCTCACATGGACGAACCTGGAGAGGAGGAAGAGGCAGTAATCTCCACTGAGGAATACCTCAATAGATGTCCACTGACCTCCAAGGAGTTCCCTAATGAGGAACCATGGGAATCTGAGGCTCACACTGAGACCATAGAGATTCCATTGAATTTACTTTTGCCATTCATGAGCTCTGATGAGTATTCTTCCTCTGAAGAGGATGAAGATGCTACTGAAGAGCAAGTTGCTAAGTACCTTGGAGCAATCATGAAGCTAAATGCCAAGTTGTTTGGTAATGAGACTTGGGAGGATGAACCTCCATTGCTCATTGAAGTTGGGATTTTTGCCAGTAAAGAATATCATAAAAACAGTCGCGTTGTAGATATAGTCTCTAAACCAACAAAAATCCCTTCGTACAAACGTTTTGGTTGTCATAAGTAACAAACCTCTTTTAAAATTGATAACCGAGTATTTAACCTCGGGTCGTCTTCTCAAGGAATTGCAGGGAGGTATGTTCTTATTATTGGTTATGAGTTTGTAAATTAGCGGTTTTAGAAATTAGGGAGCAGTATGTTGAATGATAAGAAAAATAAAATAATAATAATAAAATAAACTCGTGGCAAGGTATTAGAAATTAGAGGTCCTATCCTAGCTATCCTTATCAATGATGATGAGAATTGAATCTTAATTCCACTTTGTTAACCTTTACTAAGATAAAGGAAGGTCAAGGGATTAATTGATTTGATCTTCGAATCCTATTTATTTCCTAAAAAAAGATTGGGATTATTGAAGTTCAAATTAATTAACAAAGATAACAATTATCAATCATGTTTGAGTTTGATAACTCCTGAGTTACTGATTTCTTAACCAAGACCAAAAGGAAAAATATCTAAACTAATTTAAAAGCAATCTTAAATAGAATAAAACAATCATAAACTGAAATACTTCGAATTGTATTGAATCAAATTAAACATAGGAATCCATAAACCAAATTGGCAACATCTAATAATCAGCTGAAGTAACAGAATGAATAAAAGTAGAAGAGAATATAAATTAAAGAACATTGAACCTGGGATTTGAGAGTTACTCTAAAATTAAGAGAAATCCTAAATCCTAATCCTAAGAGAAAGGAGAGAACCTCTCTCTCTAAAAACTACATCTATTCCTAAAATTGTGAATATGAAAGCCTCTTTCATGAATGGATGTATTCCCCCACTTTATAGCCTCTAATCTGTGTTTTCTGGGCCGCAAACTGGGTCAAAAACAGTCCAGAATTCGCTGGTTTCGAATTTTGCCACGCTGGATTTCTGTAACTGCGACGCGGCCGCATGGATCACGTGGTCGCATCACCTAAAGTCAGGGGAACTATAGCATATTATATATTAAATTGAAGTCCCGGACGTTAGCCTTTGAACGCAACTGGAACCGCGTCGTTTGGATCTCTGTAGCTAAAGTTATAGTCGTTTGAGTGCAGAGAGGTCAGGCTGGACAGCTTACCAATTTCTCCAACTTCTTGTATTTCTTCCACTTTTGCATGCTTTCTTCCCATCCTCCAAGCCATTCCTGCCTTATAATATTTGAAAACACTTAACACACATATCAAGGCATCTAATGGTAATAAGAGAGGATTAATAATAAGCAAATATAAGTTCAAAGAAGCATGTTTTCAATCAAAGCGCATAATTAGGAAGACAAATGTAAAACCATGCAAATAATATGAATAACTGGGTAAAGAGTTGATGAAATTCACTCAATTGAGCACAAGATAAACCATAAAATAGTGGTTTATCAACCTCCCCACACTTAAACACTAGCATGTCCTCATGCTAAGCTCAAGAGAAGCTATAAAGATGAAGAGGGATGGTATGAAATGCAACCTATGAATGTAACTACATGCTAAGATGTTTCTACCTACTTGGTTAAAAATAAACAAATATTTCAAGAACAAATATGAACTGGATTTCACTAATTCAAATCATAAAAATGAAGCACAAATAGACTTGTAAGAAGAAAATAGCTTATGAAAGCAGGGAACAAGGAATTGAGCATCGAACCCTTACTGGTAGTGTATACACTCTAATCACTCAGGTTTTTAAGGTTCGATCTAACAATCAACACAAATTTAATGCAAAGATACACATATCTAGAGGTCTTTTAAGGGTTGTAATGGGGTTAGGGTCAAGGTAGGATTGTATTTGGCCAAGTGGACTAAAATCTGAATCCTTAATTAACTTAAACTTTCCACCTGACTTAAACAATCCATGTAATCATAATACAAAAAACCCAACTGTCCATTAACCATGTTTTCCATGTATTCATGCATTCAAATTTCAAGTACAGTACATATGCATTACTTTCAACACTTAACTTTGGGGCATTTTGTCCCCTCTTACTTATTTGCTCTTTTTCTTTTCTTTTTCTCTTTTTTTTATATATATTTTTTTCTTTTTGTTTTGTTTTTCTCAATGTATATGATTAATTTATTGAATGAATGAACATGTCCTAAACATTTCTTTCACATTTTTAGAAAATTCTAACATACTCAATTCTCAAACCAAATATTTCTAAACCCAATTTCCCACACTTAAATCATAAGCACTCTCACTAGTCTAAGCTAACTAAGGATTCAAATTAAGGACATTATTATTTTCCGCTTAGAGTTAATGATGTGCTAAATAAAAAGAACAAAGGGGTACAATAGGCTCAAAATTGGTTTGCAAGGGATAATGAAAGGTAAGGCCATATGGGTATGTAAGCTCAGTGAAATAAAGGCCTCAATCATGTAAGTGTATGCATATATCAAACCATGGAAATATAGAATCAAGCAAGACAAAGATCAAAATTTTAGAGAGAAAAATACACACTAAAAATAAAATATTGGTTGATAAAATGCAACCAATTCAAATAGGCTCAAAATCTCATAGGATTTGTGTGTTCAAGCTCTAAACCATGTTCCAGTATAATATCTCTTCAAACAAGTGTAATATTAAATTTTATTCAAATTAGTGAAATGCTCTAAAAGGTTTCTTGAAAAAGAAAATATTACTTCAACCAAGTGGTAAAATATGCAAAAAATCAAACAAATCAAACATGCAAATGCAACAATGAACAAACAAATAAAATAAAAATTTTTGGTGTTGAGTCAGGAAATAACTTACCCATGGAGATCGGTATCGACCTCCCCACACTTAAAGATTGCACCGTCCTCGGTGCATGCTGAGATGTGCAGGTGGACGGGTTGCTCCAACTGATGCTTGTAGATGGAGGCGCCTTAGTTGGAGATCTCTTGGTTCCTTTCCTTGCTGGTGTCTTGTCAGTGGCCTTCTCTTTTCCTTTCTTGATACCCATGCCTAAAGAAGAAGAAAAAGGAAGAGTGTGAAATATAGAAAACTAAGACCGGAAGGGAGGAAATTCCAAGTGATAAGGAATGCCAAAAGGAAAGATGATAGTCCATCTACATGGTAGCTACAACATGTAGGGAAGACAACAATAAAGATTAAAAAGGGCAATTCAAAATAATTAGATGTAAGAGGGTAAGAACATGCAAATAATAGGCATGAGAAGCATAGCTCAAGCATCAAGTAATAAATGTGCCAAATTAAAGAGCATGTGTAATGATGACAATTGTGAATGATAATCCCAAATACATTGGGTGTGCAAGTTAAAATAGGGATGAAAATAATGTAATCCAAATGTATATGAGAACCATAAGTAAATGTCAATTGTCAAATCTCTTCTCCGAGTATCCACGTGCTCAAATAAAATAAGGCACTTATCCAAATAAAACTCCAACACCAAGGAAAATAATGCAATGAATGAAATATGCAAATAAATGAAGTAAAATAAAATGAGAGGGAAAAAGGATGAGAAGAAAAAAGAAAGTGAGAAAGGAGAGAGAAGGAAGAAATTAGGATTAGAAAAGAGAAGATAAAAAAATTGGCACTAATCTGGATAGGTTGTGCGACACTGGTGACGCGGTCGCGTGGTGCGCGATAAGGTTGGGTGACGCGGACGCGTGGGGCACGCGATCGCGTGACTTGATTTATGCTAGTGGCGCGAGTGCAGCCTTGCGGTTGCACAACTCTCTGTTCAAAACTCAGTATTGCCAAAATCCAGGGTGACGCGGTCGCGTGGGGCATGCGATCGCGTGAGTGGCCTTATTTCCAATATGACGCGGACGCGTGGGGCACGCGTTCGCGTGGGAGGGCTTGGGCTGCCAGCACGAGTCCAGCCCAACTCCAGCACAACTTTCGGCCATGCACCTTTTTTACGCCGATTTTAGGTCACGCGGCCGCGTAGGTGACGCGGTCGTGTGGGAGGCCATTATTCCCATATGACGCGGTCGCGTTAGCGACGCGGTCGCGTGGGGTGATTTGTGCCATTGGCATGCCTCCAGCGCTGCTCCTGCGAAACTCTCTATTCATATTAATATTGTCTCCCATCTCCTTGCGACGCGAACGCGTCGCTGATGCGATCGCGTCGCGTGCTCGCTTTTTTTTTTCTCAATGCATATGATTAAAGTATTGAATGCATGAACATATTCTCAACATTCTTTCACATTTTCAGAAAATTCTAACATACTCAATTCTCAAACCAAATGTTTCCAAACCCACTTTTCCCACACTTAATTCGTGAGCACTCTCACTAGTCTAAGCTAACCAAGGATTCGAATCAAGGACATTATTATTTTCCGCTTAGAGTTAATGATGTGCTAAAATAAAGAACAAAGGGGTAAAATAGGCTCAAAGTTGGTTTGCAAAGGATAATGAAGGGTTAAGGCCATATGGGTATGTAAGCTCAGTGAAACAAATGCCTCAATCATATAAGTGCATGCATACATCAAACCATGGAAATATAGAATTAAGCAAGACAAAGATCACAATTTTTAGTTAGAGTCCTTAAGTTGGACATTTGATGAGCTTCCTGTTATGGTGGCTTATGCTTGTATTCATCTAGGAATCTCCACCAATGTTTGTATCTCCAGTAACCTCCGGGGTCTTAAACTAAGCATGTAAAGCCCTTAAGAAGCTTCAAACAGATTCTTAGGCTCCCGGGGTGACAAATGCCAGAACAGATTCCAGGATCCCAAACTTTACTTTTACACCCATTTTTGTCTCGATCTGCATTTTTCCAGCCGGGTGAAAGGTGATCTGAATTCTCACTGCAGTGACCAAACAGCTTCCTAGACCCATTCAGTTGAGCTTTATACCAACCTTTGCGTTTGAACTTAAAGCTTCCAACCATGATGAACCTTGCAGGACAATTCTTACCACTGGCCATCTTCCTCCTACTCTTAATGTCACAAAGAGCTCTAAGTTGACCATCTGTCTCCAGTAGCCCATATTCAAGTGGAATTAGAAAGCTAAGGGATATGAATTTTACCCAATTGAATGTTGTGAAGGATGATGGCAACTTAGGGGGAGGTATTTTTAATGAAATTGCAAGTTCCACTCCCTTGTGCTCTTCTCTGATAATTACCACCTCTTTGCAAGCTTCTTCAATTTCAACCTCTTCCTCTTGGCAACTCTCTTCCAATTTAATCTCCTCTTCATTGCTTTCCAAGGGCATAGGAGGTTGTGCTTCTTCTTCTTGAATCTCCATCTCTTGATCAACCTCTTCCAAGTCTTCAACTATGATATGCTTTGGAGGTTGTACACCCTCCTCAGCATCAATTACAACCGTCTTGGAAGGAGGCTCTATGTCTTGACTTTCCCATGGAGGTTCTGCATCTCCTAAGTCTTCAACCACTTCTTCTTCTTCTTGAACAATGACAGCTTCTTCTACTTGTTCTAGTATGAATTCATTCTCTGTCTTGTCTAATGGGGTTTCTGGTATCTCCTTCATGCTACACTCTTCACTAGACTGTCCACATGGAGCTGTGGCTGATCCTTGTATATTTGAGCGCCTAGAAGCCCATTGAATTAATGCTTGCTTCACTTGTCGAGTGGTTGCCTGATATCGATCCACTGTTTCCTTGAAATGATCCTTTGTCTCTTGATGCACTCGGCTTTCATAAATAGGATCATGGTGCTCTTGGATTGATAGATATGGAGATGGTGAATATTGAAGTGGTGGTTCATGGGAGTAATTGGGTTGGAATTGGGGTGGTTCTATATATGGTTCATATGGCTCATAAGGTGGTTGGTATGGTGGTTGAGGGTTGGGGTTATATGGAGGTGAATGGCGGAAAGGGGCTTGTGAGTGTGGTGGTTCAAAGTTATGTTGAGGAAAGGGTTCATAGGCATATGTTGGTGGTTGTTGATAGTCCATTGGAGGTGGTTGTTGCCATGAGGATTGATCAAGTCCTTGTGGCTCCTCCCATCTTTGATTGTTCCAACCTTGATGCCTCTTCTCATTGTAATTTCTTCTTTCTGCAACATTATTGTAACCAGACTCATAGCCAAAGGGGTGAGAGTTCATAGTAGTAAATAAAAATTAAAAAAATAAAAACAAATTGAAATTAAAAGGTTATTTAAATTTTGAATTTGAATATTAAATTTTGAAATTTGAATTTTAAATTTTTGAAATTTGAAATTTGAAAATTTTTTTAAATTTGAATTTTTAAAAAATTTTTAAATTTGAATTTTGAAATTTGACTTTTGAAATAAGATAAGATAAGATAAAAATTTTAAAATAAAAATCAATAACCTCTTAATTTAATAAAAATAAAAATAAAAACAAATCAAAAAACAAATATTTACAATAACCAATAATAAGGCACACGTTTGCAATTCCCCGGCAACGGCGCCATTTTGACGTTGGGATTTTTGCCACATAAGAATATCATAAAAACAGTCGCGTTGTAGATATAGTCTCTAAACCAACAAAAATCCCTTCGTACAAACGTTTTGGTTGTCACAAGTAACAAACCCCTTTTAAAATTGATAACCGAGTATTTAACCTCGGGTCGTCTTCTCAAGGAATTGCAGGGAGGTATGTTCTTATTATTGGTTATGAGTTTGTAAATTAGGGGTTTTAGAAATTAGGGAGCAGTATGTTGAATGATAAGAAAAATAAAATAATAATAATAAAATAAACTCTTGGCAAGGTATTAGAAATTAGAGGTCCTATCCTAGTTATCCTTATCAATGATGATGAGAATTGAATCTTAATTCCACTTTGTTAACCTTTACTAAGATAAAGGAAGGTCAAGGGATTAATTGATTTGATCTTCGAATCCTATTTATTTCCTAAAAAAAGATTGGGATTATTAAAGTTCAAATTAATTAACAAAGATAACAATTATCAATCATGTTTGAGTTTGATAACTCCTGAGTTACTGATTTCTTAACCAAGACCAAAAGGAAAAATATCTAAACTAATTTAAAAGCAATCTTAAATATAATAAAACAATCATAAACTGAAATACTTCGAATTGTATTGAATCAAATTAAACATAGGAATCCATAAACCAAATTGGCAACATCTAATAATCAGCTGAAGTAACAGAATGAATAAAAGTAGAAGAGAATATAAATTAAAGAACATTGAACCTGGGATTTGAGAGTTACTCTAAAACTAAGAGAAATCCTAAATCCTAATCCTAAGAGAGAGGAGAGAACCTCTCTCTCTAAAAACTACATCTACTCCTAAAATTGTGAATATGAAAGCCTCTTTCATACATGGATGTATTCCCCCACTTTATAGCCTCTAATCTGTGTTTTCTGGGTCGCAAACTGGGTCAAAAACAGTCTAGAATTCGCTGGTTTCGAATTTTGCCACGCTGGATTTCTGTCATTGCGACGCGGCCGCATGGATCACGCGGTCGCGTCATCTAGCGTCAGGGGAACTATAGCATATTATATATCAAATCGAAGCCCCAGACGTTAGCTTTCCAACGCAACTAGAACCGCGTCGTTTGGACCTCTGTAGCTAAAGTTATAGCCGTTTGAGTGCAGAGAGGTCAGGCTGGACAGCTTAGCAATTTCTCCAACTTCTTGCATTCCTTCCACTTTTGCATGCTTTCTTCCCATCCTCCAAGCCATTCCTGCCTTATAATATCTGAAAACACTTAACACACATATCAAGGCATCTAATGGTAATAAGAGAGGATTAATAATAAGCAAATATAAGATCAAAGAAGCATGTTTTCAATCAAAGCGCATAATTAGGAAGGCAAATGTAAAACCATGCAAATAATATGAATAAGTGGGTAAAGAGTTGATGAAATCCACTCAATTGAGCACAAGATAAACCATAAAATAGTGGTTTATCAACCTCCCCACACTTAAACATTAGCATGTCCTCATGCTAAGCTCAAGAGAAACTATAAAGATGAAGAGGAATGATAGAATGTATGAAATGCAACCTATCTATATGAATGCAACTACATGCAAAATGTTTCTACCTACTTGGTTAAAAGTAAACAAATCTTTTAAGAACAAATATGAATTGGATTTTACTAATTCAAATCATGAAAATAAAGTACAAATAGACTTGCAAGAAGAAAATAGCTCATGAAAGCAGGGAACAAGGAATTGAGCATCGAACCCTCACTGGTAGTGTATACACTCTA
>NC_029789.2:86593122-86638393 GCF_000816755.2 Arachis ipaensis
ATGTCTTGGTAAAGGTTGAAGACCATTACATCCCTGCTAATTTCATAATCCTAGAGACTGGGAAGTGTATGGATGAATCCATCATCCTTGGCAGACCCTTCCTAGCCACAGCAAAGGCTGTGATTGATGTTGACAGAGGAGAATTGATCATTCAAGTGAATGAAGACTCCCTTATGTTTAAAGCTCAAGGATATCCCTCTGTAACCATGGAGAGGAAGCATGAAAAGCTTCTCTCAATACAGAGTCAAATAGAGCCCCCACAGTCAAACTCTAAGTTTGGTGTTAGGAGCCACAACCAAACTTTAAGTTTGGTGTTGAACCCCCACAATCAAACTCTAAGTTTGGTGTTGGGAGGATCCAACATTGCTCTGAACATCTGTGAGGCTCCATGAGAGCCCACTGTCAAGCTATTGACATTAAAGAAGCGCTTGTTGGGAGGCAACCCAATCTTTAATTATCTATGTTAAATTTCTATTTTCTGTTGTTATTTTATATTTTCTGTAGGTTGATGATCATGTGAAGTCACAAAAATAATTGAAAAAGCAAAAACAAAGTGAAAAACAGAATGAAAAACAGAACACCCTGGAGGAGATAGTTACTGGCATTTAAACGCCAGTAGAGGTAGCAGAATGGGCGTTAAACGCCCAGTCTGGCACCATTCTGGGCGTTTAACGCCAGAAAAGGGCACCAGACTGGCGTTTAACGCCAGGAATGGGCAAGAAGCTGGCGTTAAACGCCAGAAATGGGCAGCAGCCTGGCGTTTAACGCCAGGATTGGCAGAAAGGGGTGTTTTGCACGCCACTTGGTGCAGGGATGAGAAATCCTTGACACCTCAGGATCTGTGGACCCCACAGGATCCCCACCTACCCCACCTCTCTCTCTCTTCTTCACCCATTCACCAACCACCTCAATACCTCTTCCCCAAAAACCCATTCACCTATCAAATCCCACCATTCTCTTCACCATTCACATCCATCCTTCATAAAACCCCATCTACCTCACCATCCAAATTCAAATCACTTTCCCTCCCAAACCCACCCATAATGGCCGAACCATACACACCCCTCTCACTCCTATATAAACCCATCTTCACTCTCTCATTTTCACACAACGTAAACACCACTTCTCCCCCTTGGCAGAAACACAAAGCCCACTCCATCTCCTTTATTTCTTCTTCTTCTACTCTCTTCTTTCTTCTTTTGCTCGAGGATGAGCAACCTTCTAAGTTTGGTGTGGTAAAAGCTAAAGCTTTTTGTTTTTCCATATCCATTTATGGCACCAAAGGCCGGAGAAACCTCTAGAAAGAGGAAAGAGAAGGCAAAAGCTTCCACCTCCGAGTCATGGGAGATGGAGAGATTCCTCTCAAGGGTACATCAAGACCACTTCTATGAAGTTGTGGCCAAGAAAAAAGTGATTCCCGAGTTCCCTTTCAAACTCGAAAAGAATGAGTATCCGGAGATCCGACATGAGATCCGAAGAAGAGGTTGGGAAGTTCTCACCAACCCCATTCAACAAGTCAGAATCTTAATGGTTCAAGAGTTCTATGCCAATGCATGGATCACCAAGAACCACGATCAAAGTGTGAACCCGAACCCTAAAAATTGGCTTACAATGGTTCGGGGGAATTACTTAGATTTTAGTCCGGAAAATGTAAAGTTGGCATTCAACTTGCCCATGATGCAAGGAGATGCACACCCCTACACTAGAAGGGTCAACTTTGATCAAAGGTTGGACCAAGTCCTCATGGACATATGTGAAGAGTGCGCTCAATGGAAGAGAGATTCAAGAGGGAAGCCGGTTCAACTAAGAAGGCATGACCTCAAGCCCGTGGCTAGGGGATGGTTGGAGTTCATCCAACGCTCAATCATTCCAACTAGCAACCAGTCCGAAGCTACTATAGACCGGGCTATCATGATACATAGCATCATGATTGGAGAGGAAGTGGAAGTTCATGAGGTTATATCCCAAGAACTCTACAAGGTGGCGGACAAGTCCTCTACTATGGCAAGGTTAGCCTTCCCTCATCTCATTTGTCACCTTTGCAATTCGGTTGGAATTGACATAGAGGGAGACGTTCTCATTGATGAGGACAAACCCATCACTAAGAAAAGGATGGAGAAAACAAGAGAACCTCATCAAGAGCATGAGGAAATTCCTCATCATGAAATCCCTGAGATACCTCAAGGGATTCATCTTCCTCCACAAAACTATTGGGACCAAATCAACACCTCCCTAGGAGAATTGAGTTCCAACATGGGACAACTAAGGGTGGAGCACCAAGAGCAGTCCATCCTCCTCCATGAAATTAGAGAAGATCAAAGAACCATGAGAGAGGAGCAACAAAGGCAAGGAAGAGACATTGAGGAGCTCAAGCACTCCATAAGATCTTCAAGAGGAAGAACAAGCCGCCATCACTAAGGTGGACCCGTTCTTTAATTTCCTTGTTCTTTATTTTCTGTTTTTCGAAAATTGTGCTTTATATTTATTTATGTTTGTGTCTTTATTACATGATCATTAGTGTCTGCAGATGCTGTTGGATTCTGACCTCCCTGCACTCAAAGAGGATTTTCTATAGCTACAGAAGCCCAATTGGCGCGTTCTCAATTGCGTTGAAAAGTAGACATCCTGGGCTTTCCAGCAATATATAAGAGTCTATACTTTTTCCGAGATTTGATGGTCCAAAAGGGCGTTCCAAGTCAGCTCAAGAATTCTGGCGTTTAACTCCAAGATTGGCACAAAAGCTGGAGTTAAACGCCCAAACAGGCACAAAAGCTGGCGTTTAACTCCAAGAAAAGTCTCTACACATGGAAGCTTCAATGCTCAGCCCAAGCACACACCAAGTGGGCCCAGAAGAAGATTTCTGCATTAATTACTGATTTCTGTAAATCCTAGGCTACTAGTTTTCTATAAATAGGACGTTTTGCCATTGTATTTTCACAACATCTATCTTTTACTCATACTTTGATAGACCTTTTCACATTTGGGGGCTGGCCTCTCAGCCATACCTAGACCTTGTTCTTATGTATTTTCAACGGTAGAGTTTCTACACATCATAGATTAAGGTGTGGAGCTCTGCTGTTCTTCATGAATTAATACAAGTACTATTGTTTTTCTATTCAACTCAAGTCTATTTCTTCTCCAAGATATTCATTCGTTCTTCGACTTGATGAATGTGATGATCCGTGACACTCATCATCATTCTCACCTATGAACATGTGCCTGACAACCACGTCTGTTCTACTAGCAATGGCTTGAATGCGTATCTCTTGGGTTTCTAATCTAAGATTGGAACCTTCGTGGTATAGGCTAGAATTATTGGCGGCCATTCCTGAGATTCGGAACGTCTAAACCTTGTCTGTGGTATTCTGAGTAGGATCTGGGAAGGGATGACTGTGACGAACTTCAAACTCGCGATTGTGAGGCGTGTGACAGACGCAAAAGGATCAATGGATCCTATTCCGACATGATAGAGAACCGACAGCTGATTAGCCGATGTTGTGAAAGAGCATCAGAACCATTTTCACTGAGAGGACGGGATATAGCCATTGACAACGGTGATGCCCAACATAAAGCTTGCCATGGAAAGGAATATGAATGATTGGAAGAAGGCAATAGGAAAGCAGAGGTTCAAGGGGAACAAAGCATCTTCATACGCTTATCTGAAATCCACTAATGAATTACATAAGTATCTCTATCTTTATTTTATGTTTATTTTCATCACCTTAAACTCCATAACCATTTGAATCCGCCTGACTGAGGTTTACAAGATGACCATAGCTTGCTTCAAGCCGACAATCTCCGTGGGATCGACCCTTACACACGTAAGGTTTATTACTTGGACGACCCAGTGCACTTGCTGGTTAGTTGTACGGAATTGTGACAAAGTGTGATTCACGTTTGAGAGCTCCAAGTCCTTTGGCGCCATTGTTGATGATCACAATTTCGTGCACCAGGAAGCAAACAAAAAAATTGGTTTCTGATGTAAAGTACTACTTGTGGGATGAACCATATCTCTTTAAGAGATGTGCAGACGAAATAATCCGTTGATGTGTGCCTAGAGAAGAGGCACAGAAAATCCTATGGCATTGCCATGGATCACAATATGGAGGACATTTCGAAGGTGAGTGAACAGCCACAAAGGTTCTCCAATGTGGCTTCTACTGGCCTACTCTCCATAGAGACTCCCGAGAGTTTGTACGTAACTGTGACAGTTGCCAGAGAGCTGGTAATCTGCCTCACGGTTATGCCATGCCTCAGCAAGGGATCTTAGAGATTGAGTTGTTTGATGTAAGGGGTATTGATTTCATGGTGCATTTCCCACCATCATATTCAAACACTTATATATTCTGGTGGAAGTAGACTATGTATCTAAATGGGTAGAGGTAATTGCAACACCCACTAATGATACTAGGACAGTGATGAAGTTCCTCCAGAAGCATATCTTCAGCAGGTTCGGTGTCCCTAGGGTACTGATCAGTGATAGAGGTACTCATTTCTGCAATAAACAGCTTGACTCTGCTCTGATCCGATATGGAATTAACCATAAAGTGGCAACTCCATATTATCCACAGACAAATGGGCAGGCTGAAGTCTCAAATAGAGAACTAAAATCAATCCTGGAACGGACTGTAAGTACCCGTAGAAGGGATTGGGCAAGAAGTCTGGATGATGCTCTGTGGGCATACAGAACCACATTCAAGACTCCTATAGGGACCTCTCCATACCAGCTTGTGTATGGAAAAGCGTGTCATCTGCCAGTGGAACTGTAACACAAGGCCTACTGGGCAACCAGGTTCCTAAACCTTGATGCTAAGGTAGCTGGAGTGAAAAGATTACTCCAGTTGAATGAGCTGGAGGAGTTCAGACTCAATGCTTTCGAAAATGCTAAAATTTACAAGGAGAAAGCAAAAAGGTGGCATGACAGAAAGCTGTTATCTAGCATCTTTGAGCCAAGACAGAAGGTTCTGCTGTTTAATGATGACAAGTCATCATATGCTAGCTTTGCAAGCATTTTCACTTGATTCATTAGGTTTTATGCACTTCCTTGCATTGTAAGTAAGTAATTTGGAGTGGAATTGCCTGGTTTTATTGAATCAATCAACCATCCTTTAATTGACACTAAATCATGAGGTTTAAGCTAAAATTAATTGATTTTTAAATGAATTTTTAAACCTTGTGAATTTGGTGATACTTTGATTGGTTGTTTTGATTACTTGTAGGTGAAGAAAAAAAGAAAACAAGAAAGCATGGCTTAGGAAGCGTAGCCAAACAAGGAAAGCGTGGCACATCATGGAGCAAGAGTCGTAGAGCTCTTACCAAGAGCTCAAAGCTCTCCACAAGAGCTTTATTCAAGGCCAAGAAAGCAAAGGAGCAAGAGCCTAAAGCTCTTGCCAAGAGCTTAGAGCTCTCACAAGGAACGCTACTTCAAGGGGCCAAGGCCAAGCAAGGGAAAGCTAGGTTCTCCAAGAGTACCGAGCGCTAAAAGCAAAGGAGGGAGCAAGGCAAAGTTTCAAAACTCAGCTCTTGCCAAGAGCTTTATCAGGGGCATTCTAAGAAAAATCCAAAGAAAAAATCTTGCTAGTGCACTCACCAATATTCAAACTTATGAACAAGGGGGAAGATTGCAAGCGCTACCTTGCAAGAAAATAAGCCAAAATTGGCTTGTTTGCGATTCGAACCGGGAGCGTGAGGGAAACAATGGAGGAAGCGCTACTTTGTTGCCAAGAAAAAGGAGCCAGCAAATGCTCTCCCAATGGTTCGAGCTTGGGACCTCACTAAGGACAAGGAGGAAGCTCAGCTCTTGCCAAGAGCTGAGCGCTACTCCCCTTGTTTCATGAAGCATGATACGTGCTTGACACGGCCAAGGAAAGCTAGGTGCATAACAAACAAGCAACACCAAAGCTCAGCTCTCCCCATGAACCGAGCTTGACCCTGGGAGCAACACATGGGCTGAAAATTCAATTAAAAATCCAATTTAATTCAATTCTTCACCAAATTTAAAAGCCCACTCCAAATTCTAAAATCCAAAAATAGGAAGTGTATAAATAGAAGTTAGTCTGAGTTAAAGAGGACCTTTATGCTTACTTTGGAATTTTTAATTTTATTTTCTAGTTTTGGAGGTTTGGGAATTGGGAAGGAGAATTGATCTCTCTACTTCCTTGTTCTTGCTTCTGCATTTTTTTTACTCTTTGTTTTGGACCTTGGGTGGAAAATTGAATAAGTTCTGTTTCAATCTCACCTTGAGATCTCTCTCTGTTTATTTTTCTGCATAATTCAAGGAATTGTGGTTTGGATTTAAATTCTCTTTACTGTTTTCATCTTCTACTTCTTCTGCAATCTATCTTTTACTTCTCTGCAATTATTATCTTGTTGGATCAAGGAAGGACTTGAGATCTAGACTTGTTTTCTAGTCTCCTCCACCCCTGAGATCTTCAACTTCCCTTTAGCTATTGCAATTGAGCTACGTTTTGCTTTCTATTTGGTTTCTCAAGTAATTCCTCTTTTCTGTTTAGATCTGTTGCAATTTAATCCATCCTTTTCTTCTCTATTTACTGCCATTTTACTTTCTTTTGTTTAATTTCTGCAATCCCAACACCCAAATCCTTTTATGATTCAAGCAATTTACATTTCTTGCATTCTAAGCTTCTGTCATTTACATTTCTTGCAATTTAAGTTTCTGTCATTTATATTACTTGCACTTTAAGATTCAGCGTCTTTATTTCCTTTGCTCTTTAATTTACTGTCAATCATCCCTCTCCCCTTATATTTCATGCAATTTAGCTTCTGTTGGAAACAAATCACTCAAATCAATACTTGTTCGCTTGACTAAATCAACCACCTAACTAAAATTGCTCAATCCTTCAATCCCTGTGGGATCGACCTCACTCATGTGAGTTATTATTACTTGATGTGACTCGGTACACTTGCCGGTGAGTTTAGGTATTGGAATTCGTTTCTAACCCATCAAGTTTTTGGCGCCGTTGCCGGGGATTAATTAGATTGACAATGATTAAGGAAGGTGGAGACTAACACACTAACTATTTAAATTTTTGCTTAAGCTAACCAAACCTCACTCTAGCAATAGAGTGAAGTTTCACTGGTTTTCTGGTTTTGTGTTTCTTGTGTTACGTTTGTATGTCAGAGACAAGGAGAGCTATACCCACTTTTTGTGAACAAGATGAAAGAACTCTCAGGAGATTAAGAAGGGAAGCAAGAGGGAAAAGTGTTGCTGGAGAGGAAGAATCAGAGAAAGAGTTCCAGGAAATGGAGGAACACAAAACAAATCCAACGGATCCACCACCTGGAGTAGCCAACAACAACAACAATACACCTCAGAGAAGAGTTTTGGCCTCTTACACGTTTGCTAACCCACGACATTGTGGGAGTAGCATTCTTACCCCAAATGTTAATGCAAACAACTTTGAACTGAAGCCACAGCTCATCACCTTGGTTCAAAACAACTGCTCCTATGGATGAGGACCACTTGAAGACCCTAACTAACACTTATCCATGTTTCTAAGGATTTGTGACACTGTCAAAACCAACGGAGTGCACCCTGACATCTACAAGCTCTTGCTGTTCCCCTTCTTCCTCAGAGACTGATGGGATATTTTTGTGGAAAAACGAATTTCTCCGAAACACCCAAAACTAACCTCAAGTGCACCGGGTCGCCTCAAGTAATAATAACTCACGGGAGTGAGGTCGATCCCACAGGGATTGAAGGATTGAGCAATTTTAGTTTAGTGGTTGATTTAGTCAAGCGAATCAAGATTTGGTTGAGAGATTTGTGATTTGCAGAATTTAAATTGCATAGAAAAAAAGGGAAGCTCTCCTAAAAACTTAAATCCTATGCTATTTATACATTTTCTTTAAATGGTCTTCAAGCCTTCAATTGGGCATTTGCTCTTGATGGAATTGGGTTGATAGAGGCCTTGGTTGATTGCTCTTGGAGTTTGGAAAAGAACCGAATTGAATCGGGTTTGGAATCATGAAAGCTTGAGTAAAAGTTTGAGTAAAAGTTTGAGACTAACTTTTACTCCAACTTTTCACATCAGCCACCCTTCTTTGCTGATACCAACGTTGGGGCAAAAGTTAGGGGTCAAACTTTTGCTCCAACGTTGGCCTCCCCTTGCACACTCATGGCGACAACGTTAGCCAAAAAGTTAGAGGCTAACGTTGGCGCAAACTTTTGCTCTCCAGGGTGTGTTTTTCATGCGCCAACGTTGGCCAAAAAGTTAGGGGCTAACGTTGGCGCAAACTTTTGCTCACCAGGGTGTTGATTTGTGATGCCAAAAGTTTGCCAAAAAGTTTGAGGCTAACTTTTGCTCCAGCTTTTTTCCCAAAAGTTTGCACAAAAGTTTGAGGCTAACTTTTTCTCCAGCTTTTTGCTCCCTGGTTCGTTTTCAATTAATCCAAAAGTTTGAGCTAAAGTTTCAGGCAAACTTTTGCTCAAACTTTTTGTCCTCTCTCCCTCCTAGCCATTCCTTATTGCTTCAACCTTTCTCCAAGCTTTCTTCACCTATCATTAATCAACCAAACTAAGGTTCAAGCTATTGTGTCCAGCTTTGTTTCTTTTTGTTTTTCTTTTGTTCTGCCACTCTTTGGCTATTTCTTTTTCTCCCCTTTTTTTTCTTTCTCTTTTTGTTTTTCTTTCTAACCAAGGATTTTTATTTGATTGAGATTCATAGACAGTGGGCCACTTTCTACTTAGAGGGAGACATCCTAGTTTTCTTATTCACTAAAAGTGAGCTATCATATAATCACACATACATACCACCACTTACTTTTATTGTACTTCTATCTAACAGAGAACTATCTCACTTCACATTCAAACATTTCTTTTATTGAATTGAAAATGCAGGGGACAAAGCATGCGTTTTGTTCAGTGAAAGTAAACATACAAGCACACACATAGACTAGCTTACTTATTCTAAGAGAAACAAACATGATGCAAAGATTATTAATTATGATAACTACTTAAAGATGCAAGGACCACTTAAAACAGACACAATGCATGCTTTTTTTCTTTGTAGTGATGAACAAGGAGTAAGTCCACCTTTCATTTGTCATGCTTTTTCTTTCTTCTTTCATACACCTGGTTGCTGGTGTTCCCTGTGTCCATGTCTGTTGTCTGTTGATCCCGCTAGAAACCAGCTCTATTCATCGCTTCCTCTACTCTATCTTCAAGCTTCATTGCATTGCTTACTTCTATCTCACTTCTCCTTTTGAAGAATTCATCAAAAGTTGGAAAAGCTGGATCCATGTTGTGCAGATGCTCTCCAATATAGTTCAGCTTGATTTGACTATTGATGTTGTAGTCGGCTTGGACTTCATATCTTGCATCTTGGAGTGTTGTGAACTCTTTGAGAGCCCTCAAATTTTCAGCTTGCATTTGTTCCAACTTTCCAAATGATTCATGAGATTGAAAAGCATGCTCTTCTTGCATCACAAGGAATTTTGACTCAAATTCACTTTGTTTGTTCATCATTCTTATCTCCCGTTCTTCTTGTTCTTGTTAGTTTTTCATGTATAGTGAATGGGTGTTTACTGTGCCCAGGATTGATCTTTTCAACAACTCATACCATCCCTTTGCTTCCGGGGTAAGGTTAACTCTCTTCAAATACTTGTATTTGTTTTTGTCATCTCCTTCCCATTCTGAGTTCTCCATACAAATATCTCTAGCAATCCCATCATAATCCGGATCACCATTTACCCTTTGGTGGTATCCCGGTTCACTAAAGCGGACTGATTTTAGTCCCAAGACTTTCTTGATTACATCCGAGCTAAAATCTACTTCCACTCCCCGCACATAGCTCTTGTATGTTGGGGCCTCACTCATGTCAAGCCTTGAGACATTAGCATAGAACTCTCTTATGATATTAGCATTGATTCGGGTGATTGGTGATATGAGTTCCTCCCACCTCCTCTTTCGAATTTTGTCCTTCATTTCTTGGCATCCATCATCCGGCAGTAAGAGTGGAATTTCTGGATATATCTTCTTCTCATTCATCCATTCAATTTGCATCTGATGGTACCGAGATTTGAATCTCCATCGGTCATATTCAGGGGTGCTTTCCTCCACCATGGGATCTTTCCCTCTTCTTCGTTTGGTTCTTGAGGAAGAGGCCATGATCACTTGGTTGTTTGAGACTCTTGAGGTTAAAGGGAGTGTGAAGAATGTTAGAGATTTTGATGTGTGTTTGGAGAAAGATGAAATTTGAGACCGAGCTTGTTATGATGAGAAATGATGAAGGGAAGTTTAAATGGTTGGAGTGCAAGGGTTCGGTCACATGCATGGCTTGGAAGTGGTATGTTATTTAAATGAACAATGAAGGGCTAGGATGCTATTGGATACTATGTGAATCAAAGGTGTGCATGTAAGGATGAATGAAGACAAAGCTTGCTTCTTCAATTGTCTTTGCCGTGATCATTTCAAGGAGTGACAGATTCTCTTTTTGAGGCATGTGATGAGATTTTGTCCTCATGCTATGCTTTTCTCTGTCTTGTCTCTTTCATAAAGTGTTCTTTGACCACCTAGTCATCACAACAAGACAACACTCATTAACTATATCAAACCGTGGCAATGGTGCTTTTCTCTTTTTTTTTTTCATTAACACTATATGAATCACCATTCCTTATATCCATTTGAACCGTGACTTTTCTTGGAGGACACCAAACTTAATGTTTGGTCATATAGTTGAAAATATGTGTTTCTTCCTCCAACTAGTGAAATTGAAATCCCAATGTCATTCTTGGTCAAATGTTTATAAGAAATGTTTTCATCATAATTTTCCTTTTTCTCTCTCTTTTTTTTTCATGAAGGATCAATTGTGTCCCTAAATCCGTGCGTCAAAGTTTGGTGAACACCAAACTTGTATCTTTCTTAAGGGGTAAATGTGAGATGCTAGTAGTAAATCACAATTGATGCCTTCATCACAGAATATGATTTCTTTTTAATTGAAAAGTCTCAGTAAGAGATAATGTATGATCATTGATGCATGATTTTTTTATTTTCATGAGAAGAGAAACACCAAACTTAGTGTTTGGTCATATGCTAGGCATATAATGTGAAAATGTTTGTAACACTGGTTTGGTGTGCTTGAAGGCACACCAAACTTTAGAAGTCTTAGCATATGAAAAAAAAATTTATGCATTCATTGAGTTAGTCCATGAAAACAAATTTCATGCTCAGATGATCATAGCTTATTGAATTTAAAATAACATAAATCTTAAATCATGGGTTGCCTCCCATAGAGCGCTCTTTTATTGTCACTAGCTTGACATTGGGGCTTTCTTTTATGGTGGTTGAGGATTGTAGTGCCTCAACTTGTCTCCCCTGACTGTGATCCTCCTCTTTGTTCTCTGGTGTTCAATTTCAGCATGTTCCAACGAGAGTATGTTGCTAATATTGTAATAGTCATCAGTCTGTCGGCTTGCTCCCAGTTGTTGATATATTAATTGCACTTTGTCACCTTTGGAAAGCCCCTCTGTTGGAATCTTCCTGTTCTTCCAGGATGGATTGTATGTATCACCATACACTTCATTTGGTCCTTGGTTGTGCATATACTGTACTTGCTCTTGTTGTTGTTCTTCTTGAGTTTCTTCATTTTGCCCCCATGTGGATGATGGTTGGCTTGTGTTAACTGCTGCAACTTGGAGGCTATCAATCCTCTTGGCCATTTGCTCAAATTGTTGTTGAATTTGCTGCTGCATCATCTTGTTTTGAGCCAAGATTGAGTCCACTCCTTCTAGCTCCATTACTCCTCTCCTTTATGATGGTTGGCGATTTCTTTGGTGAGCAAAGAAATATTGATTGTTGGCCACCATGTCAATAAGATTTTGAGCTTCTTCTGCTATTTTCATCAGTTGCAGGGGGTGAGAATGCTGCTTCCACAATGCCTAGCATTTGCAAAGGTATAGGAGGCCAAAACTCTCCTCTGGGGTGGGTTGTTGTTGTTATTATCTGCTCCACCAGGTGGATTGGTTGAATGTTTCTCCATATCTTGGAATTCTTCTTCTGATTCCTCTTCTCCAACAATATTTTTCCCTCTTTCAGCTCTTCTTAACCTCCTGAGAGTTCTTTCGTCTTGTTCATGAAAAGTGGGTGTGGTTCTTCTTGTACCTGACATACACTCAGAACATAAGAAACACACAAACCAGTGACACTTCAATCTACTGCTAGAATGATGTTTTAGTTAGCTTAAGCAAAAATTCAAACAGTTAGCGGGTTAATTGAAAATTAGAGAAATAGAAAATAAAAATGCTAGATCTAGATCACTACCTCAATTAATCATTGTCAATCTAATCAATCCCCGGCAACGGCGCCAAAAACTTGATGGGATATTTTTGTGGAAAAACGAATTTCTCCGAAACACCCAAAACTAACCGGCAAGTGCACCGGGTTGCATCAAGTAATAATAACTCACGGGAGTGAGGTCGATCCCACAGGGATTGAAGGATTGAGAAATTTTAGTTTAGTGGTTGATTTAGTCAAGCGAATCAAGATTTGGTTGAGAGATTTGTGATTTGCAGAATTTAAATTGCATAGAAAGTAAAGGGAATGGGTAATTGGCATGAAATTAAAGAGAACTGAAATTTAAGGTGCTGAATCTTAAAGAACAAGAAATTAAATGGAAGAAACTTAGAATGCAAGAAATGTAAATTGCAGAATCTTAAAGTGCAAGAAATGTAAATGGCTTGAATTGTAAAGAGAATTGGGAATTGGATTTGCAGAATTTAAAAAAGGAAAAGTAAATTGCAACAAATAGGGAAGCTCTCTATGAAAACTAAAAAGGGAAGCTCTCCTAAAAACTTAAATCCTATGCTATTTATACATTTTCTTTAAATGGTCTTCAAGCCTTCAATTGGGCCTTTGCTCTTGATGGAATTGGGTTGATAGAGGCCTTGGTTGATTGCTCTTGGAGTTTGGAAAAGAACCGAATTGAACCGGGTTTGGAATCATGAAAGCTTGAGTAAAAGTTTGAGTAAAAGTTTGAGGCTAACTTTTACTCCAACTTTTCACATCAGCCACCCTTCTTTCGCGCCAACTTTTGCCAAAAAGTTTGAGGCAAACGTTGGTGCAAACTTTTGCTCTCCAGGGTGTTTTGTTCATGCGCCAACGTTTGCCAAAAAGTTAGGGGCTAACGTTGGTGCAAACTTTTGCTCTCTCCAGGGTTGATTTGTGATGCCAAAAGTTTGCCAAAAAGTTTGAGGCTAACTTTTGCTCCAGCTTTTTGCCCAAAAGTTTGCACAAAAGTTTGAGGCTAACTTTTGCTCCAGCTTTTCGCTCCCTGGTTCGTTTTCAATTAATCCAAAAGTTTGAGCTAAAGTTTAAGGCAAACTTTTGCTCAAACTTTTTGTCCTCTCTTCCTCCTAGCCATTCCTTCTTGCTTCAACCTTTCTCCAAGCTTTCTTCACCTATCATTAATCAACCAAACACATCAAAGCTATGCTCAAAATCATGAGATATTCATTCTTTCATAATATGTGACAATTATAGCATAAAACCTCATGAAATAGCATGAATTCATACATGGTTGATTAAATCAAAGGAAACATGAAAATCTACCCAATTGGCTTGCTTATGGCTCAAGAAAGTGCATAATTCTATTGAAAACAAAAGAAAAAGGCTAGTGAAACTAGGCTAAGATGACTTGTCATCAGAGACAAAGCCACTCAATGGTTAGAGTCATTCCCAAGAGATAGCATCAACAATTGGGAAGATTTGGTGAATAAATTCTTAGCCAAGTTCTATCCTCCTCAAAGGATTATTAGGCTTAAGACAGAGGTCCAACCCTTCACACAAATGGATGCTGAATCTCTATATGAAGCATGGGAGAGATATAAGTGTCTGATTAGGAAGTGTCCCCCTGAAATATTCAATGAATGGGATATAGCAGGAGGTTCATTACAATTGATGAAGACTGCATAGGAAGCCCAAAACCTCATTGAGATGGTGGCAAACAATCAATACTTCTTTGCTCATCAAAGACAATGCCAACCAATCCAAAGAAGGGGTGTCATGGTGTTGGAAGGAGCGGACTCAATCCTAGCTCAAAACAAAATGATGCAGCAGTAAATTCAGCAATAATTTGAGCAAATGGCCAAGAGGATTGATAGCCTCCAAGTTGCAGCAGTAAATACAAGCCAACCATCAACCACATGGGGGCAAAGTGAAGAAGCTTGTGAAGATCAACAGCAAGAACAAGTGAATTACATGCACAATCAAGGTTCTGGACACAATGAGGTTTATGGTGACACTTACAACCCCTCTTGGAAGAACCACCCAAACCTAAGATGGGGAGATAGCCACACTCAAAACCAAGAAACCTGGCAGAAAAATTCCAACCAAAATAACTCAAGAAACACAGCCTACACAAACCACAATAACCAGCAAACCACCAACCACAATTCATACTGAAAACCCCAAAAGAACTACCCACATTCTAGCTATTATCCATCCAATAACCCAGCCACTAACCAAAATATATATCATCCACCTTCAGTACCCCATAACCAACCACATCCACCATAACATGCTCAAAGAATCTCCAATTTGGAGAGTTTGATAGAAAATATGCTAAAGCACCAAGAGACAACAAGCAAGAATCAGGAAGCTTCAATAAGGAACTTAGAAAGGCAGATTGGATAACTTTCCAAGCAATCTGTGATTGAAAGGCCATCAAGCTCACTCCCAAGGGACACCATTCCAAATCCTAAGGAAGAGTGCAAAGCTATACAGCTAAGGAGTGGAAAGATTTTGGCGAAAGATGAAGGAGCAACCAAGAAGCCAAAGGAAAATGACAAGAAGAAAGCTGAAAAAGAGGAAGCCAGCAACAAAGAAGTGACAGCAAGTAAGCAAACTTCAGAAAAGCTCAAAGAAAAGGAAGACCAGCCACAAATCTCAAGAAAAGGGAAGGAAGAATGGAAGAACCAACCAAGGAACAAAGGCAGAGAGTGAACTTCACACCTCCATTACCATATCCCCAAAGTTTCAACAAGGAGACTAAGGACCAACACTTCCCTAAATTCCTTGAAGTCTTCAAGAAATTAGAGATCAACATCCCCCTGGCTAAGGCATTAGAGCAAATGCCCCTATATTCAAAGCTTTTGAAGGAGCTTATCAACAAAAAGAGAAGCTGGCAAGAGAAAAAAACAGTGCTTCTCATTGAAGAATGTAGTGCCGTGATTCAAGGGGGGTATCCCACCAAAGCTTAAAGATCCAGGGAGTTTTATAGTTTCATGTACCATAGGCAAGATGACCTTAGACAAAGCTCTCTGTGACCTTGGTGCTAGTATTAATCTGATGCCTTTATCAATGATGAGAAAGCTTGCCATAGAAGAACTCAAACCTACCAGGATGTCTTTGGTGATGGCTGACAGATCAATCAAGACACCCAATGGCATTGTAGAAAATCTATTAGTGAAGGTTGGAGAGTTTATCTTCCCTGCAGACTTTGTAATTTTGGATACAGAAGAGGAAGGAAATAATTCAATCATCTTGGGAAGGCTATTTCTAGCCACAGCTAGAGCCATTATTGATGTAGAAAAGGGAGAGATGATCTTCATGTTGCACAATGAGCAAATGGTCATCAATGTCTTTAAATCAATGCAACATCCCCCTGAGCAAGAGAACTACATGAAGGTGAATATGATAGAAAGTCTGGTAGAGAAAATGTTAGAAGCCACTTGTCATGAGCAACAGGAAGAAGAAGTGGAGGAGGAACAAGAAGAGGAAGTGGTAGAAATCTCCATTGAAGAAAAGGAGAAGGAAAAGCGAAAACAGGAGTTGAAGCCCCTTCCCCCTCACCTCAAATACGTGTTCCTTGGAGAGGAAGAGGCCTTGCCAGTGATCATTAACTCATCCTTGAATATGGAAGAAGAAACAAGGTTGATTGAAGTGTTGAAAGCTCACAAAACAGCCTTGGGTTGGACAATTGAGGATATCAAAGGCATTAGCCCAGCCATTTGTATGCATAAAATTCTGTTGGAAGAAGAATCAAAGCCTGTAGTTCAACCCCAAAGAAGGCTCAACCCAGCCATGAAGGAGATAGTTCAAAAAGAATTCATGAAGCTATGGAATGCTGGGATAATTTTTCCCATCTCTGACAGCTCATGGGTGAGCTCGGTTCAAGTTGTACCAAAAAAGGGAGGAATGACAGTCATCACCAATGAGAAGAATGAGTTGATCCCCACTAGGACAGTGACTGGGTAGAGAACGTGTATAGATTATAGGAGACTGAATGATGCTACAAGGAAAGATCACTTCCCTCTGCCCTTCATTGATCAAATGTTGGAGAGATTGGCAGGCCATGCTTACTACTGCTTCCTAGATAGATACTGTGGGTACAATCAAATAGTGGTGGATCCCAAGGACCAAGAGAAGACTTCCTTCACATGTCCATTTGGAGTTTTTGCTTACAAGAGGATGCCCTTTGGGCTATGCAATGCCCCAGCCACCTTTCAAAGGTGTATGCTTTCCATTTTTTCTGATATGGTGGAAAAAATTTTAGAAGTCTTCATGGATGATTTTTCTGTCTTTGGCAATTCATTTAACACTTGCTTGCATCATTTAACTCTTGTCTTGAAAAGATGCTAAGAAACTAACCTGGTATTGAATTGGGAGAAATGCCATTTTATGGTTCCTGAAGGAATAGTTCTTGGGCATAAAGTGTCATGCAAAGGTATAGAAGTTGATAAAGTTAAAATAGAAATTATTGAAAAACTTCCTATACCTGTTAATGTGAAAGCAGTAAGGAGTTTTCTTGGCCATGCTGGCTTTTACAGGAGGTTCATCAAATATTTTTCAAAAATAGCAAAACCGTTGAGTAATTTACTAATGATTGATACCCCTTAATCTTTGATGAAAACTGCAAACATGCTTTTGAAACTTTAAAGAGAAAACTCATTACAACACCAATTATCACACCCCCTGATTGGAACTTACCTTTTGAACTTATGTGTGATGCAAGTGACCGTGCTATTGGTGCTGTGCTGGGGCAAAAGAAAGACAAGTTGCACCATGTCATATATTATTCCAGCAAGGTGTTAAATGAAACACAGAAAAATTATACCACCACTGAGAAAGAGCTTTTGGCAATTGTATATGCATTTGATAAGTTTAGGCAATACTTGATTAGTTCAAAAGTTATAGTATATACTGACCATGCTGCTCTCAAGTATTTAATGTCTAAACGGGATTCAAAGCCAAGGCTTATTAGGTGGGTGCTGCTGCTACAAGAATTTGATATTGAAGCGAGAGATAGGAAGGGGAGTGAAAATCAAGTAGCAGATCATTTATCAAGAGTGCCACAAGAAGCCAATCAAGATAGACCACAACAAGTAAATTAGAATTTCCCTGATGAGCACCTTTTCCTAGTTCAACAAGCACCTTGGTTTGCTGACATAGCAAATTACAAAGTGGGAAGGAAGATACATTAAGAATTCTCCAAGCAACAAGTGAAGAAGCTACTCAATGAAGCAAGGAAGTTCTTGTGGGACGAACCTTTTTTATTCAAGAGATGCTCTGATGGAATGATTAGGAAGTGTGTCCTTGAAAATGAAATGAAAGATATATTGTGGCATTCTCATGGTTCAACATATGGTGGACACTTTGGACCAGAGAGAACAGCTGCTAAAATACTGCAGAGTGGATTTTACTGGCCAACAATCTTCAAGGATGACAGGGAGTTTGTTCACCAGTGTAATGAATGCCAAAGGGCTGGAAGATTGACAAGAAGGAATAAAATGCCTCAAAATTTCATTCTTGAAGTGGAGCTATTTGATCTTTGGGGCATAGATTTCATGGGGCCCTTCCCTCCTTCTTACTCCTTCAAATACATTTTGGTAGCAGTGGAATATGTCTCAAAGTGGGTGGAAGCAATAGCCACAACCACATGTGATGCACAAATTGTTCTTCAATTCCTAAAGAAGCATATTTTCATTAGATATGGAGTACCTAAGGGACTTGTAAGTGATGGTGGTGGTCATTTTTGTAACAAGTAGATGGAGAAACTCTTTCACAAATATGGGGTAATGCATAAAGCAGCCACACCATATCACCCACAAACCAATGGCCAAGCAGAGCTTGCAAATAGGGAGTTGAAGAGGATTTGGGAGAAGGCTGTGGGAACAACCAGGAAAGATTGGGCCAGGAAGCTTGAGGATGCACTCTGGACAAACAGGACAGCATTCAAAACTCCTATTGGGAAGTCCCATTTTCAGCTGTTATATGAAAAATCTTGTCACCTCCCTGTAGAGCTTGAACATAAAGTTTTTTGGGCCACTAAACTCCTCAACCTTGATTCTCAAGCAGCAGGGGAGAAGAGGCTGCTACAACTAAATGAGTTGGATGAGTTTAGGCTAGAAGCTTATGAAAGTGCTAAGATATACAAGGAAAGAGCTAAGATGTGGCATGACAAGAAGATCTCAAAGAAGGAGTTCAAACCAGGACAGCAAGTACTGCTATATAACTGAAGACTCAAGATCTTCCCTGGCAAGCTCAAATCAAAGTGGACTGGTCCATATTTGGTGACAAAGGTTTTTCCTTATGGAAGCCTTGAACTATTAGATGAAGCAACAAAGAGTCACTTCACAGCAAATGGTCACAGGGCAAAGCATTACTTGGGAGGCCAATGGGACAAAGAAAAGGAGGTTCAGAACCTGAATTGATCAAAGAATGAGGGATGTCAAGCTAGTGACAATAAAAGAGCGCTTGTTGGGAGGCAACCCAACCTGAGGTAATTTTCTTTTCATAGTTATTTCAATAAAAAGGTTAATTGAGTTTTATCTATATTGCAAGAAGCTAAGTTTGGTGTTGCACACCAAAACAATCTACGGGAGAATGAAGGACTCTAAGTTTGGTATTCCACCAAAATCTCATCATAAAACATATTCTCACCTTCTGCATAATACGAGCTTCAAGTAATTAGATGAACCATTTAATCAAACTGCTGTTCTCTAGTCTTTAGTTTTATAACCTTTAGACAAGATAAAAGAATTCATAAAGGGTTAACCTGTTGCATCAGAGACATTGGCAAGGTATTAAGTTTGGTGTTCCCACACCAAAATAAGTTTGAAAGCCGTGCTCAATTCATGCATACTAACCGTTTGCTTAAGGTCTTGAGAAGCAAGCAACTTTTAAGAACCATACAGGAAAAATGGCCAACATTTGAAAATAATCTGCATTATGACTCAAAAGGGACACAACAGAAGGAAGAATGAAAAGCTGCAACCCAACAGGTTGTATGTACACTTGATCCTTGTTGTTGTGAAATATTTTAATTCAGGGATTCCTTTATGTCTGGCTAAAGTGTTCATTTAGTTACAAGTGGAAGTATTTTCCAAAGAATGCTATCTGCATCATCCTTGTCATCCTTCATTTGCTTGAATTTTGTTTTGTTTCCTTGCCGTTTGAATAAAAGAGAGATATTTGATTTAGATAAGTGATTGTTCAATGTTGCAGAAGTTAGAATGAAAGTTAGTAGTGGTATGTGTTTGATCCAATTGTTAGCTCATAAAATAAATGCTGCATAATGACATGTTCCTTGAAGCATGAGCTAGTCTGCTGCTATAATCTTTTCAATTAATGAAAGTCCCTTGAGAATGAATCAAAACAAAAACAAAAAGAAAAAGAAAAAGCCAAAAGTGGCAAAGAAAACAAACAATAAGGCTAGACACCAATAGCTCGGACCCTAGGACACATGCCTATGGTGTTTTTGTACCAGGATATGCTTGGATAAGTAAGTTTTGAGGAGTATTTCAAAACATGGCCACTTAGATCAACTTATTTGGGATTGCCAACTGAAAGTCCACAATAAAGAGCAACCTAGCTACAAAACACTTAGTTATCCAAAGAGATGCTGGGCATCAATGATCCTAGGAAGAAAAAGGTGAGCCATGTGTTTGTGGTGAAGGAATGTTGAGCACAACTAAGCCAAAGGCTGCTGCAACATTTGCCACTAAGCCTTCAATAAGTAATAAGCTCTCCAAGCAAAATAAAGAAAGAAAAATGAGCAAGGGAACAAGCAAAAGTGAAGCATTATAGCAGCAACCTTAGTGAACCTTTGAGGAAATATATCTTATGTAACAACACTTCATAAATGAGCTACCATTGTCTGCATAAAACTCCATGAACCAAGTTCAACTACCTGCTAAATAAGAACATGCATACTTCTCTGTTTTATTTCATTTTCTCTTATGATTAGTGCTTGCTTGGGGACAAGCAAGTTTTAAGTTTGGTGTTGTGATGACAAGTCATCATATGCTAGCTTTGCAAGCATTTTTCACTTGTTTCATTAGATTTTATGCACTTTCTTACATTGTAAGTAAGTAATTTGAAGTGGAATTGCATGGTTTTATTGAATCAATCAACCATCCTTTAATTGACACTAAATCATGAGGTTTAAGCTAAAATTAATTGATTTTTAAATGAATTTTTAAACCTTGTGAATTTGGTGATACTTTGATTGGTTGTTTTGATTACTTGTAGGTGAAGAAAAAAAGAAAACAAGAAAGCGTGGCTTAGAAAGCGTAGCCAAACAAGGAAAGCGTGGCACATCATGGAGCAAAAGTCATAGAGCTCTTACCAAGAGCTCAAAACTCTCCACAAGAGCTTTATTCAAGGCCAAGAAAGCAAAGGAGCAAGAGCCTAAAGCTCTTGCCAAGAGCTTAGAGCTCTCACAAGGAGCGCTACTTCAAGGGGCCAAGGCCAAGCAAGGGAAAGCTAGGCTCTCCAAGAGAACCGAGTACTACAAGCAAAGGAGGGAGCAAGACAAAGTTTCAAAACTCAGCTCTTGCCAAGAGCTTTATCGGGGGCATTCTAAGAAAAATCCAAAGAAAAAAGCTTGCTAGTGCACTCACCAATATTCGAACTCATGAACAAGGGGGAAGGATGCAAGCGCTACCTTGCAAGAAAACAAGCCAAAATTGGCTTGTTTGCATTCCCTGGGATTCGAACCAGTAGCGTGAGGGAAACAATGGAGGAAGCGCTACTTTGTTGCCAAGAAAAAGGAGCCAGCAAACGCTCTCCCAATGGTTCGAGCTTGGGACCTCACTAAGGACAAGGAGGAAGCTCAGCTCGTGCAAAGAGCTAAGCGCTACTCCCCTTGTTTCGTGAAGCATGATGCGCGCTTGACACGGCCAGGGAAAGCTTGGTGCGCAACACACAAGCAACACTAAAGCTCAGCTCTCCCCATGAACCGAGCTTGACCCTAGGAGCATTTAAAGAGCGAAACTCTCCTGCGATCTAGAATTTTCTAAAAATAAATTCTCGTTGTAAGTATAGCTTCTAGACCGACAAGAATTCCTTCCTTACAAAAGTTTTGTTTGTCACTTAAGTAAACCCAATAAAATTGATTACCGAGTATTTAAACCTCGGGTCGTCTTCTCAAGGAAATGCAGGGAGGTGTTCTTATTATTAGTTATGGAAAACAGTATTTTTGGGTTTTAAAAGGTTTGAACAAGGGAAATAAATTGCAGGAATTAATAAATTAATAACTAATAAAACTCTTGGCAAGGTATGAAAATTTGGAAGTCCTATCCTAGTTATCCTTATCGATGGTGATGAGAATTGAGTTTTAATCCCACTTAGTTAACCTTTACTAAAGCAAAGAAAAGTCAAGTGGACTAATTAGTTTGATTCTCAAGTCCTAGCCAACTCCTAAGAAAGGACTAGAGTTATCGGAATTCAATTCAATTAGCAAAAATAACAATTATCAATCACGATGAGTTTGATAACTCAAGAGTCTCCAACTAATCAATTAAAGCCAAGAATATAAAAAGCTAAATAAGAATCATAAATCTGAAATACCTCAATTTATATTAAATAAAGAAAATCCTAACATGAATGGTTCATAAGCCAATTTGGCAACATAAGTAATCAACAATAAAAGCATTAAAGTATCTGAAAGTAGAAGAGAAATATAAAGTAAAAGGAATATTGAACCTGAGAGGAAGTTGAAATCCTAAATCCTTTAGGAGGAATCCTAATCCTAAAACCTAAGAGAGAGGAGAGAACCTCTCTCTCTAAAAACTACATCTAAATTATGAAAAGTGAATAATGGAAGACATGTTCATGAATGGATGCATTCCCCCACTTTATAACCTCTAATATGTGTTTTTTGGACTTGGATCTGGGCCAAAAGGGTTTCAGAAATCGCTGGGGGCATTTTCTGCAGTTTCTGCACGTGGCGTCTGTCACGCGTCCGCGTGGGTCACGCGGTCGCGTCATCTGGGAGTTTTCCTTGTCACGCATTCGCTTCGGTCACGCGTACGCATCATTTGCGTTCTGCTCAAGGCACGCGTCCGCGTCAATCACGCGTTCGCGTCGCTGCCTTTTTGTGCTAGGCACGCAGCCGCGTCGTCCATGCGTTCGTGTCGCTGCCTTTTTCTTCAAAACTCCATTTTTGTGCTTTCCTTCCATTTTTGTATGTTTCCTTTCTGTCCTCGAAGCCATTCCTGCCTTGGGAGATTTGAAAATACTTAACACACAAATCACGGCATTGAATGGTAATAAAGGGTAATTAAAATTAATATTTTTAAAGCATAGGAAACATATTTTTCACATATTTCACATAATAAGGAAGGGAAAGTAAAACCATGTAATTTACATGAATAAGTGGGTGAAGGATTGAATGAATCACTTAAATTGAGCACAAAATACATCATAAAATATGGGTTTATCAACCTCCCCATACTTAAACAATAGCATGTCCTCATGCTAAATCCAAGAGAAAGGGTAAAGTTAGAATAATGGAATCTCATGCAATGCATTCTATTCTAAATGCAAACTACCTAAATGAGTCATGCAATTCTAGTTACTATTCACTTGTATATAAAGCTTACATGTGGTTAAATTAATTCATATCCTCAAGGAATCATATATGCATAGCCAGACCCTAGATAATGTTAAAGCACTTTTACAATTGAGATGGGTAAAAGTATTTCACAAACTTGCAAGACAATTAACAATTAAACAGAGATATATGGTGATGAGCTATTGAACCCTCACTAGATTTTGTGTTTACTCTCTAGTCACTCAGTGTTTATTGGGTTAATCACTCTATTCTTTTTCTATCATTGCTTTCTAAAACTTTGTTCTTCATCTAACCAATCAACAAATATGGAATACAGACATACAAAAATCATGAGGTCTTTTTCAAGGTTGTAATGAGGCCAAGGTAAAGGTAAGGGTATATGTATAAGGCTAAGTGAGCTAACAAAGTGAATCCTTGATTAGTCTAAGATCTCACCTAACATACATACTTTATATAATTTAAAGTGCTTTACCTAGCTACCCAAACTTCTTCCCACTTTTGTGTTACATGCTCATGTATCAAAATAGCATTTAAATTTTGTGTGTCCCATGTGCATTGACCCTTTTTATTTTGCATTTGGAGAATTTTTGTATCCCCTTATTTAAATACTGAAAATATTTTTATTTTTTTATATTTTTTTATACACATGGTAATTTAATTATTTTGATTTCACATGAGCATGCTTCCCAAATTTCTGAAATAACATATTCATTTTAAATCCCTATTTTGTTTCTATCATCCCATGTTCCCATAAAATTCCACACACTTAAATTGTACACAATATCTATCTTAAGCTAACCAAGGATTCAACTTGGGTTTTTAATTTTGTTTTTCTGCTTAAGGATAGTAATGTGGTTATAGAACAAGAGGGGATTAAAAAGCTCAAGGGGGCTAACAAGGGTGATGTAAAAGGTAGGCTAATTTGGGATAAGTGAGGAAATATTCAAATGATGGCCTCAATCATCTCTTGGTATGTATCTATATTCTATACTGGACATATAGATTAAAACAAAGTAAAGAACACCAGAATGAAAAAGAAGGGCAAAACACACAGGAATAAAATTTATGGTTTGAATGTAACCATACAATTAAGCTCAAAACTCACAGGCTGTGTGTTCTTTTGACTCAAAAACCATATATCGGTTATGTATGTCATGCAAGTAGAAATCAAAAGTTCCCATTATTCTCAATGAAAATCTTAGGGTGGCCCTTAAAATTTTAGTGTTCCTCCTTGAAGAAATGTTGTTAACTAACTAACATGTAATGCTATATATACAAGGTGTGTGGATTGTTTTAATTTACTAAAGTTTCTAGTTTAATCCTTTTGTTTTCAAAACTATTATATGCTAAAAGGGTAAACTATACTAATTAATCCACATATTCTATAACTAATAAGTTTAGAATTGCAAACTAAACTAAATGTCTAAGATATAAACTAGAGTGCAAAATGTGGAAATAAAGTAAAAATACAGCAAAAGAACAATGTGCAAGTACCGAAAAATAAAAATAAAAATAAAAATACAGAAAAATAAACAAAATAAGATAGAAGAGTCTATAGTGGTTCACCAAAAAGATAAGCCAGAGATGGCTACCTCCCCACACTTAAAATATAGCATCGTCCTCGATGCTCACTCAAGCTGGGTGTGAAGAAGTGTCATCACCGAAAGGATGGGCTGCTGGAGTCTCTATGGTGGCCTGAGGGTCTGCAGTCTATATGAGGGTAGTGGGGTCGGTCTGATGTAGTGGGGGCACTGACTGTAGAGGAATCTCCGGGTCTGCAGCCTGGATCTGGTGTGGCTCCTCATGATGTGGCGCAGCCTGCTCTGGTCCTGCCTGCTCAGCCTGGGCATGTGTCTCCTCCTCATGATCACTCGCCTCCACCTCAGATGTATCAGAAGGGGTGTCAGGCTTAGAGGGATGTCGCTGTCGGATCAGATCATCAATTTAAGGTGCTCATAGTGCCGCTTGTTGCGATGCTCCATACGATCTAGACGGGCGAAGAGGCGGTGCACCAGATGATAAATGGGCTCAAGAGCAGGTGGATGTGCAGTGGATGAGGCTGGTGCAGCAGTGGAGGCAAAAGGGGCAGCTGAAGATATGGCTGCCTCGGCAGAAGCGGTGAGGAATGGGGGTCTGTAGCCTAAAGCCTGAAATTTCCTGCTGTGCGGAATGATCTTCTTGTAATCTGTAGCAGTTGGCTTTGCATCGGCCAGCTCCCAAGGCACGTCAACTCGACGGCCTAACTGGGTGATCAGATAAGGGAAAGAGAGAGTGCCTCTGACATAGACCCTGACCATATAATACCGGATGAAACGTGGAAGATACAGGTCCTTACCCTCCATCACGCACTAGATGAGGGTGATCATAGCAGTGAGCAACTATGCCTTATGAGTGCTCGGCATCACATAGTTGCTCAGAATCTGGTGCCAAAGCCGAGCCTCATCATTCAGATATATCAGCTTGATTCCCTTAGGCATCACTGTGTTCTTTCCCATGACCCATGGGACAGTAGGATCAAGGGCTATTCTCTGCTTGACAGCATCCCAGTCAAATCTCATAAATCTCATATCCTCTTTAGCCTTTTGGTAACCGTAAGGCTGATCTAACTTAGGCTGAAGGTGGAGGATGTCCTCAATAGCTTCCTCAGTGACCAAAATCTGTTTCCCTCTATGGTGCACGGCATCCAGGGAAGTCTTGAAATAGTTACAGTAAAATTCTCTGACCCAGGAAGCATTGACCTTTGTCAAGTTTCATTCCAAGAAGAACCAGCCTCTCTGTTTTATCTGTTCGGAGGTGTACTGCTATAGTTCTTCTGGAATTTTTAGAGTTCTTTCCAGGTACAGGTTTCTGGAAGGGGCAAACACTGGATACTTTAGCTCACAGTATCTGTTTGCAAATTTAACTGGATCTATGGCAGTGAGGAGCTGGTCAGCCTTCTCCTGCGGGGTAAAGTGCTTTTCCCGCCAGGAGTCGTCATGCAAAATGTCGAGGATGGACATAGAGGATTTGCCTCTTTTCCTTTTGCCAGTGGTTGCTTTGCCTTTTCCTTTGCGTTGAGGGTTAGACATCCTGAAAAGCAGAAATTCCAGGATATAATTGAAGAACTGAAGCAAGAAAATAAGTAGGCAAATAGGATTTATAGCAATTTAAGCACAGAGTGGCAAAAGAGCAAGAGAAGCATGAAATGAGTTGAATATATGTGCAGTTTGGATTGTATTCGAGTGAAAAAGTCTGAAAAGAAAAAAAATGCAATCCAAAAGATATGATAAGCAGAATTTAAGTTAAATAGGAAAAGAATGATCATGCCCTGAGTTAGAAAGTTAAAGTTGTTAGTTAAAAAGAGAGGTCAGAAAGTTAAAGTGGTTAGTAGGTAAAAAGGAGGTTAGAAAGTGGAAAGCAGTGAGTTAGTAAAAAGAAAGTTAAAGTAGGGGGCATGATAATGGTTTCCTAGTTAACAATAAATTTCACAAGTTTAAAGAATAATCAACTCATAGTCAAGCAAGGATATTAGATTATTGATGATAATTCATATAGATACAGGAGTAGCTAAAATTAAAATGAAATCATCAATAACGCAATTTATTAACCAGGGAATCGAAAGGAATAAGAATGCTAGCCCATGCATTCATGAATTGGTTTGGTTGTAGCTAAGTAGTGCAAAATTCAAAATTGCCAAAACCAATACACGAATGTAAAAATGAAACACTTTGCATAAAATTTGGCAGCATTCCAGCTAAAATTGGATGTTTCCGGGTAATAAACAACAAAAAAATAGTTCATATGAGATTAAAAAGCACTGCAAAGAGTCACAAACAATAGGAGTAGTAAAGAATAGTCTAACAGCAGCATGAAACAGTAAAGAACAGCATATGAACAGTATTAACATCACAGCCAGATCAAAATTACAGAATAGGTAAAACAAGTAACAAGAACGGCGCAATTATCAGGCCTAAATCCACTAACCACATCCCAGCTACCTAACCACCTAGAATCCACTACAAACATGCATCTCTAACTATCCTAATTGGAACAGAATCTGAAAAATATGTAACTAACTACAAAAGATAGAGAAATCGGTGTTCGGCGAAACCTGATATGTGTATGAGCAGAGGTGAGGGCAGAGAGATGGTGGTGGTGACGCGGCGGCGCTGGGGAAAGTATGGCGGCACGGTTGAGGTGGCAGCTTAGGGTTGTTGGTGGTGTTGGGTTAGGTTTAAGGGGGGTTGTTGGGTTAGGTTGAAAGGAGGGGTGAGGGAGGAGATTTGGTCGAAGGTGGTGGTGGTGGGAGGCAGCGCGGTGGTGATGGTTGCAGAAAAGGAGGGGGGGGGGGGGTATGGGGGCGCGACGGGTAGGGTTTCGCGTGGGTAAGGGGGTTAGTATTTTTGAATCCATGCGAACGCGTGGAGCACGCGATCGCGTGACTAGGGTGAAATGGGTTCGACGCGGTCGCGTGGTCGACGCAGTCGCGTGGGTAGGGTAAATGATAGGTGACGCGGATGCGTGAGGCACGCGACCGCGTCGCTGTAAATTGTGCTAGATGCACACTTCCAGCGTCGTTTCAGCGCAACTCTCTGTTTCCATTTAGGGGGCCATTATATCCATGCGACACGAACGCGTCACTCACGCTTTCGCGTGGGATGAGTGTTTTGCGAGTGACGCGTTCGCGTCAGGGACGCGAACGCGTGGGCCGTTTTGTGCTAAACGCACACGAGCCGCACGATTCCAGCCCAACTTTCTAGGCGTTGGATCTTTACGCCGATTTCCATTTCACGCCCACGCGTGGCCTTCCCGCTCGCGTGGCGTGAAAATTTTTTTTATGCAATTATGCAGTATGCAATATGCAGTGCTAATGTAGATGCTATGAATACTTCTAGGTTCAATGAAATAAAATAAAATAAAATTAAAAACAAACAACAAGAAATAAAATTGAAAAAGAAACGATCATACCATGGTGGGTTGTCTCCCACCTAGCACTTTTAGTTAAAGTCCTTAAGTTGGACATTTGATGAGCTTCCTGTTATGCTGGCTTGTGCTTAAATTCATCCAGAAATCTCCACCAATGTTTGGAATGCCAACAGCCTCCGGGGTCCCAAACTAGGCATGTAAAGCTTTTGAGCAGCTTCAAACAGATTCTCAGGCTCCTGGGGTGTTGAATGTCAGAACAGATTCCAGGATCCCAAACTTTGCTTTTAAATCCACCCTTGTCTTGATCTATATTCTTCCATCTGGGCGGTTTAGAAATTGTATTCTCACCAAGATGACCAAACGTCATCCGAGACCCATTCAATTGAACTTGATACCAATCCGTGCACTTCGAATTGAAGCGTGGAACCTTATTGAATCTTGCACACCAGCTCTGAGTACGAGCCATTTCCCTCTTACTCTTAAAGCCGCAGAGAGCTCTAAGCTGGCCATCTGTTTCAAGCAAACCATATTCAAGTGGAAAAGTAAAGATAAAGGTTAAGGATTGTTCCCACTTGAAGCTTGTATTAGGTGGTAATGGGCCCTGGGATAAGTGTTTCCAATGGTTTTGTAAGCTCTACTCCCTTGTATTCTTCTATGAATTCCTTCATTTCCTTGCAAAATTCTTCAACTTGAACTGCGTCCTGATCAAAGTCTTCTATGTCTTCCTCGTCACTCAAGTAATAAGTTGGAGGTTGAGAGAAATCTACCTCGACACCATCTTTGTATTCACTTGGATAAGGTTCTTCAGGCTCAAGGAGTTCAGTTGCGGATGTAAGTTCGTGACTAAGAGAGCTTGATTCATGATCGTCACTGCCTATGGAATCAACTTCTTGGTCTGTTCCGTCCAATTTTTCACAAGGTACGTGCTTTGGAGGTTGTGCACTATCCTCCTTGGCATCAAATTCGAACTTCTCAGTGGAATCCTTTATAGTTCTCGATTCCCATGGAGATTCAGCATCTCCTAAATCTTCAACCACTTCTTCCTCCACAACTATTATGGCTTCCTCCACTTGTTCCAATATAAAGCCATGCTCCTCATTATCCACCGAAGTTCCTAGTGGCTCCTTCATGCTTCGCTCTTCTTTTGATTCTCCACATGTAGCCATGGGAGTACTTTGAGTGCTCAGATGTTGGGAAGCTATTATATTTACTACCTCGGTTAAGGCAGTAGTGAGTTCCAGTACGTCCCTTTGCATCTTTGCTTGCCCTTGAAGAAGAACACGAAGGGTGTCATCCATTGGAGATTGGGGTGGATATGAGGGTTCATTGGTTAGAAGAGAGGGCTCATAATACAGAGGTGGTTCTTCTTGATAAGGATATAGAGATGGTGAATGTTGCGGTGGTGGTTCTTGGGAGTAATTAGATTGGAATTGTGGTGGATAAGGGTTATACGGTGGTGAATGGTGAAAAGGAACTTGTGAGTATGGTGGTTCAAAGCTATGTTGAGAGGGTGATTCATAAGCACCGGGTGGAACTTGTTGGTAACTACAAAGGGATCCACTGTATCTATTGCCTTGGCATGCATTATAGAATGGTCATTGTTTGTGATACTGTGGAGGGTGTTGTTGCCTAAAGGGTTGATCAAGTCCTCGTGGCTCCATCCATCTTTGGCTATTCTGACCTTGATGCATGTTCTTGCCATTGCTTCCATTCCCTTCAACAATATTAGAACCAAACTCAAAGCGAGAGGGGTGAGAACTCATGATAGCTAATAAGAATTAAGAATGAAAACAGAAACAAATAAACAAGCAAAAGAAAAAAAATATTTACAATAACCAATAATAAGGCACACGTTTGCAATTCCCCGGCAACGGCGCCATTTTGAAAGAGCGAAACTCTCGCGCGATCTAGAATTTTCTAAAAATAAATTCCCGTTGTAAGTATAGCTTCTAGACCGACAAGAATTACTTTCTTACAAAAGTTTTGTTTTTCACTTAAGTAAACCCAATAAAATTGATAACCGAGTATTTAAACCTCGGGTCGTCTTCTCAAGGAACTGCAGGGAGGTGTTCTTATTATTAGTTATGGAAAATAGTGTTTTTGGGTTTTAAAATGTTTGAACAAGGGAAATAAATTACAGCAATTAATAAATTAATAACTAATAAAACTCTTGGCAAGGTATGAAAATTTGGAAGTCCTATCCTAGTTATCCTTATCGATGGTGATGAGAATTGAGTTTTAATCCCACTTAGTTAACCTTTACTAAAGCAAAGGAAAGTCAAGTGGACTAATTAGTTTGATCCTCAAGTTCTAGCCAACTCCTAAGAAAGGACTAGAGTTATTGGAATTCAATTCAATTAGCAAAAATAACAATTATCAATCACGATGAGTTTGATAACTCAAGAGTCTCCAATTAATCAATTAAAGCCAAGAATATAAAAAGCTAAATAAGAATCATAAATCTGAAATACCTTAATTTATATTAAATAAAGAAAATCCTAATATGAATGGTTCATAAGCCAATTTGGCAACATAAGTAATCAACAAATAAAAGCATTAAAGTATCTGAAAGTAGAAGAGAAATATAAAGTAAAAGAATTATTGAACCTGAGAGGAAGTTGAAATCCTAAATCCTTTAAGAGGAATCCTAATCCTAAAACCTAAGAGAGAGGAGAGAACCTCTCTCTCTAAAAACTACATCTAAATTATGAAAAGTGATTAATGGAAGACATGTTCATGAATGGATGCATTACCCTACTTTATAAAGGTTTCAGAAATCGCTGGGGGCGTTTTCTGTAGTTTCTGCACATGGCGTCTGTCACACGTCCGCTGGGTCACGCGGTCGCGTCATCTGGGAGTTTTCCTTGTCACGCGTTCGCTTTGATCACGCGTACGTGTCATTTGCGTTCCGCTCAAGGCACGCGTCTACGTCAATCACGCGTTCGCGTCGCTGCCTTTTCTCGCTAGGCACGCGGCTGCGTCGTCCATGCGTTCGCGTCGCTGCCTTTTTCTTCAAAACTCCATTTTTGTGCTTTCCTTCCATTTTTGTATGTTTCCTTTCTGTCCTCTAAGCCATTCCTACCTTGGGAGATCTGAAAATACTTAACACACAAATCACGACATCGAATGATAATAAAGGGTAATTAAAATTAATATTTTTAAAGCATAGGAAACATGTTTTTCACATATTTCACATAATAAGGAAGGGAAAGTAAAACCATGTAATTTACATGAATAAGTGGGTAAAGGATTGAATAAATCACTTAAATTGAACACAAAATACATCATAAAATATATGTTTATCAAGCAACACATGGGCTGAAAATTCAATTAAAAATCCAATTTAATTCAATTCTTCACCAAATTAAAAAGCCCACTCCAAATTCTAAAATCCAAAAATAGAAAGTGTATAAATAGAAGTTAGTTTAAGTTAAAGAGGACCTTTTTGCTTACTTTGGAATTTTCAATTTTATTTTCTAGCTTTGGAGGTTTGGGAATTGGAAAGGAGAATTGATCTCTCTACTTCCTTGTTCTTGCTTCTGCATTTTTTTTACTCTTTGTTTTGGATCTTGGGTGGAGAATTGAAGAAGTTCTGTTTCAATCTCACCTTGAGATCTTTCTCTGTTTATTTTTCTGCATAATTCAAGGAATTGTGGTTTGGATTTAAATTCTCTTTATTGTTTTCATCTTCTACTTCTTCTGCAATCTATCTTTTACTTCTCTGCAATTATTATCTTGTTGGATCAAGGAAGGACTTGAGATCTAGACTTGTTTTCTAGTCTCCTCTACCCCTGAGATCTTCAACTTCCCTTTAGCTATTGCAATTGAGCTACGTTTTGCTTTCTATTTGGTTTCTCAAGTAATTCCCCTTTTCTGTTTAGATCTGTTACAATTTAATCCATCCTTTTCTTCTCTGTTTACTGCCATTTTACTTTCTCTTGTTTAATTTCTGCAATCTCAACTCCCAAATCCTTTTATGATTCAAGCAATTATACATTTTTTGCATTCTAAGCTTCTGTCATTTACATTTCTTGCAATTTAAGTTTATGTCATTTATATTACTTGCACTTTAAGATTCAGTGTCTTTATTTCCTTTGCTCTTTAATTTACTGTCAATCATCCCTTTCCCCTTATATTTCATGCAATTTAGCTTCTGTTGGAAACAAATCACTCAAATCAACACTTGTTCGCTTGACTAAATCAACCACCTAACTAAAATTGCTCAATCCTTCAATCCCTGTGGGATCGACCTCACTCATGTGAGTTATTATTACATGATGCGACACGGTACACTTGCCAGTGAGTTTAGGTGTTGGAATTTCTTTCTAACCCATCATTTAACTCTAGGCTCAGATTGTTCCCTGGGAAATTGAAATCCTGGTGGAAGGAACCATATGTGATTACAAGTGTGTCACCATATAGATATGTAGAGCTTCAGGATATTGACTCTGACAAAAAGTTCATTGTTAATGGATAGAGAGTCAAACATTATCTTGAAGGCAATGTTGAGCAAGAGTGCTCAAAACTGAGACTAAATTAAAAGCTCAGTAAAGTCCAGCTAAAGACAGTAAAGAAGCGCTTGCTGGGAGGCAACCCAGCCATTATAAAAAATTAGATGTTTATAAAAATTATATGAGTCTATTTAATTTTATTATTCATGTTCGTTAATGCATTTCAGTGAATAAGTAAGGAAAAGGAAGGTTCAGGACGTAAAGTAGAGGAATCATAGAGAAAAAGAGCTCATTGGCATCAAAACTCCAGTAAAGGGGCATTTTGGGTGTTAAACGCCAGAATGGCTATGATTCTGGGTGTTTAACGCCAGTAAGGCTATCATTCTGGGCGTTAAACGCTAGAATGGGCAGTATTCTGGGCGTTTAATGCCAGAAACAGCAGCATCCTGGGCGTTCAAAAAAAAGCCTAGTAACAAAGAAATTCTGCCGTTTAACGCCAACCAGGATACCTGGCTGGACATTAAATGCCCAAATTGGCTGCCAGATGGGCGTTAAACACCAGAATAGCTATCATTCTGGGCGTTTAACACCAGAACAGCAAAGGGGAGGTAATTTTGTTTCCAATTCGATTTTTTTTTCAAATTTTCATATTTTAATTCATAATTTTTTTGCATAAAAAATATTTCAAATGTTCATCTTTCAATTTCTATTTTCAAAAACTAATAATCCTTTCAATTCTTTTTAATTATTTTTTAATTCTTTTTAATTCTTGTCCATATCTTTTTTCCAAACTTACATATCTTCTAAAAATTCTTTTCAAATCCTTTTAATTTTTTAACATTAACAAGTTTTTCAAAATTAATTATCTCATTCTTCTTCTACTCCCTTCTATCTTATTTTACTCGAGGACGAGCAAATCTTTTAAGTTTGGTGTGGAAAAGTTCTGCTTTTTGCTTTCCATTACCACTTATGGCACTCAAAGTCAGAGAATCCTCTAGAAAGAGGAAAGGGAACGCAATTGCTTCTGCCTTCGAACCTTGGGAGATGGAGAAATTCATCACCAAAGTCCATTACTAAGAAAGAGGGTGGAGCAAACTAGAGGAGCTCAAGCACTCCATTGGACCATCAAGAGGAAGAAGTAGCCGCCGTCACTAAGGTGGACCCGCTCCTTAATTTCCTTGCTTTTATTGTTATTTGTCTGTTTTTATGTTTATTTTCCGTCTAAGTCTTGTTTTTATTACATGATCATTAGTGTTTAGTGTCTATGTCTTAAAGCTATGAATGTTCCATGAATCTTTCACCTTTCTTAAATGAAAAATGTTTTCTGAAAAAGAAAAAGAAGTACATGAATTTTGAATTCTATCTTGAAAATAGTTTAATTATTTTGATGTGGTGGCAATACTTTTTGTTTTCTGAATGAAGGCTTGAACAATGCATATTTTTGATAGTGAAGTTTATGAATGTTAAAATTGTTGGCTCTTGAAAGAATAATGAAAAAAGAGAAATGTTATTGATAATCTGAAAAATTATAAAATTGATTCTTGAAGCAAGAAAAAGCAGTGAAAAACACAAAGCTTGCAAAAAAATGGCGAAAAATAAAGAAAAAGAAAAAGCAAGAGCAAAAAGCCAATAACCCTTTAAACTAAAAGGCAAGGATCCAAGGCTTTGAGCATTAATGGATAGGAGGGCCCAAAGGAATAAAATCCTGGCCTAAGCGGCTAAATCAAGTTGTCCCTAATCATGTGCTTATGTCATGAAGGTCCAAGTGAAAAGCTTGAGACCGAGTGGTTAAAGTCATGATCCAAAGCAAAACGAGTGTGCTTAAGAACTCTGGGCACCTCTAATTGGGGACTGTAGCAAAGCTGAGTCACAATCTGAAAAGGTTCACCCAGTTATATGTCCGTGACATTTTTGTATCTGGTGGTAATACTGGAAAACAAAATGCTAAGGGTCACGGCCAAGACTCATAAAGTAGCTGTGTTCAAGAATCAACATACTAAACTTGGAAAATCAATAACACTATCTGAATTCTGAGTTCCTATGGATGCCAATCATTCTGAACTTCAAAGGATAAAGTGAGATGCCAAAACTGTTCAGAAGCAAAAAGCTACTAGTCCCGTTTGTCTAATTGGAACTAAGCTTCATTGATATTTTGAAATTTATTGTATTTTCTCTTATTTTTATCTTATTTTGTTTTTGGTTGCTTGGGGACAAGCAATAATTTAAGTTTGGTGTTGTGATGAGCGGATAATTTAGATGCTTTTTGGCATTGTTTTTAGGTACTTTTTAGTATGTTTTAGTTACTTTTTATTATATTTTTATTAGTTTTTATGAAAAAATCATATTTTTATTAGTTTTTATTATATTTTTATTAGTTATTATGAAAAGCTAACATCTTGGGCTTTCTAGCAATGTATAATAGTCCATACTTTGTGACGAACGGGATTTCTGCTAGTAAAGGAATTCACAAATAAATCCTCGTTGAAAGTATAGTTTCTAAACCAATAAAGAATCCTTTCGTACATAAATTTGGTTGTCACAAGTAACAAACCCTAATAAAATTGATAACCGAAGTATTTAAACCTCGGGTCGTCTCTCAAGGAATTGCAGGGAGGTGTATTTATTATTATTTATGGAAGATTATCTTTTTGGGGTTTTTGAATAAGGAACAAGAAAAAGTAAATTGTAAGAATTAAATTAATAACTAATAAAGCTCTTAGCAAGGTATGAAAACTGGACGTCCCTTCCTAGTTATCCTTATCAATTGTGATGAGAATTGTTCATTACTCCCACTTAGTTAACCCTTACTAAATAAAGGAAAGTCAAGTAGACTAATCAACTTGATTCCTCAAGTCCTAGTCAACTCCTAAGGAAAGACTAGCTTTAGAGGGATCCAAATCAACCAGCGAATTCCAATTATCAATCAACAAAGGAGTTTGATAACTCAAGTGTCTCCAATTAATCAATTAAAGCTAAGAATGTAAAAAGCTAAATTAAAATCATAAATCTGAAATACCTCAAATTGCATTAAATATAAAATCAAATTTAACATTGGAAGGTTCATAAACCAAATTGGATAAGAAGAGAATCAACAAGAAAATAGAATAAACCAAAGTGCTAGAACAAATAAAAGTAGAGGAGAAAACTAAATTAAAGGAACATTGAACCTGGAATTGAGAAGAAATTGAAAGAAGAAATCCTAAATCCTAAAACCAAGAGAGAGTAGAGAGCCTCTCTCTCTAGAAGCTACATCTAAAACCTAAAATTGTGAATAATGAGAAGTTGTCTCCATAAATGAATGGATTCCTCCACTTTATAGCCTCTAATCTATGTTTTCTGGGCCAAAAACTGGGTCAGAAACAGCCCAGAAATCGCTGGGGGCGAATTAAAATATGTTCAAGTCGTTGGAATTTCTACAGAACAACGCGTGCGCGTGATGCACGCATCCGCGTCATTTATCTGTATGGCCACTATAGTGAGTTATATATAATTTTGAAGCCCCAGATGTTATCTTTCCAACGCAACTAGAACCGCCTCATTTGGACCTCTGTAGCTCAAGTTATGGTCAGTTAAGTACGAAGAGGTCAGGCTGGACAGCTTTGCAGTTCCTTCAGTTTCTTGTATTCCTTCCACTTTTGCATGCTTCCTTTCCATCCTCTAAGCCATTCCTGCCCTATAAAGCCTGAAATCACTTAACACACATATCAAGGCATCGAATGGTAATAAGAGAGTATTAAATATAGCAAATTTAAGGCCACAAAAGTATGTTTTCAATCATAGCACAAAATTAGGAAGGAATTGTAAAATCATATGAATAAGTGAGTAAAGAGTTGATAAAAACAACTCAAGTTAGCACAAGATAAACCATGAAATAGTGGTTTATCACTTTCCCGAGATTTGATGGCCCAAACCGGCGTTAAACGCCAGCCGGAGACCCTTTCCTGGCGTAAAACGCCGGAACTGGCACCAAAACTGGAGTTGAACGCCCAAACTGGCACTCAAGCTGGCGTTTAACTCCAAGAATGGCCTATGCACGTGAAAGTTTCAAAGCTCAGCCCAAACACTCACCAAGTGGGCCCCAGAAGTGGATTTCTGCACTATCTGCACTTAGTTACTCATTTTCTGTAAACCTAAGTTACTAGTTTAGTATAAAAACTACTTTTAGAGATTCATTTTGGAACTAATGACATTTTACATCTCATATTGTATCTTCTACGGCATGAGTCTCTAAACCCCATAGGTGGGGGTGAGGAGCTTTGCTATGTCTCAATAGATTAATGCAATTACTATTGTTTTCTATTCGATCACGCTTGATTCTTTTCTAAGATACTCACTCGTACTTCAATTTAAAGAATATGATTATCCATGACACTCATCATCATTCTCAAATTTATGAACGCATGCTTGACAACCACTCCCGTTCTATCTGAGCTCAACATAGTCATTGGGCGACAGCTTGAGTGCGTATCTCTTGGGTTTCTAATCTACGAGTTTGACTTGCATCTCCTGACAACAGATCATTCAAACCCATGAGATCAGAACCATCGTCGTGAAGGCTAGAACAAACGAGCTTTAAACTCACAAATGTTGGGCGCAGTGATAGTGTGCAAAAGGATAGAGAGGTCTTATTCTGACACGAGTGAGAACCGACAGATGATTAGTCGTGCGGTAGCTGTGCCTGCTATTTTTCATCCGAGACGAGAGATCCAACAGATGATTAGTCGTACAGAAGCCGTGCTTGGACCATTTTCACTGAGAGGAAGGATGGTAGCCATTGACAACGGTGATCCACCAACATACAGCCGGCCATAGAAGAAGCCATGCGTGGTTGGAGAAGAAGACAGTAGGAAAGCAGAGATTCAGACGATAGAGCATCTCCGGAACCTCAACCTGTTCCTCATTACTAAATCACAAGTATCATTCATTTCATGTTATTTACTTTTCATAAACAAAATCATTCATATCATTTGAATCTCTTGACTAAGATTTACAGGAGAACCATAACTTGCTTCAAGCCAGCAATCTCCGTGGGATCGACCCTTACTCACGTAAGGTATTACTTGGATGACCTAGTGCACTTGCTGGTTAGTTGTGCGGAATTGTCACATAAAGTGTCTTGCAATTTTGTGCACCAGTGCCCTTTTGGGAGGCGGCTTCTTCTGTGCCTTTTTCTTGTCCTTTTTGACAGCCATATGAAAAAGGAGAGGAAAGAGAAGACATTAAACTCAAAGAGACCACACTCAAATTATAACATGCTAGTGAGAAACAATGCCACAAATGAATAGGTATCTTGAAAACATGACAGCTGCAACATGCAAGCAAGACAACCATTGAAATACGGAGCAATGCGCTAGCATGGGATGCAAGAGTGAAAAAGGCATGCAAGTAAGGCATGAGAAGAAATGACTCAAGCATCGCTAACAACCCCAAGTGACATATGCATGAAAGATAAAGTGCGCAAGAAAATCAATTACCCAATCTAACTCCAATAAGGCATGCAAAAGGAATAAAGTGGAGTTCGAGAGGGGTGAAATACAATTCTTGCACTATGACCTAAGGAAGCAAGTCATGGATATGCACATATGAGTGGTAAAGACAGAGTGAAATGAGCTCAATGTACAATAAGAAGGCAAGTGTATTGATAGAAGAGCACCAATTTGAAAGCATAGTGTCAAAATTGACTAAAATTGTGATAGGTGCAATTCAACAAACACTTGGTGTGCAACATCCAATCCATAAGTACATTGAGTAAATGAAAAAGTGAAATGATATACCCAACATCAAATCAACATCACATAATCACAAAGGAATCAAAAGATAGCAAACCAACCCATCAAGGCAAGAGGTAACTCAAATTTCAACATCCATAGAAAATGTCAAGAAAAAGAAGAGAGAAAGCAAATAAACAAGAGTAAATTAAACAAAGTGCAACTAAGAGAAATAAGAGAAGGAAAAGACATGCAATTAAGAAAGAAAGGCATAAAGTAAAGACAAAGAGAAAGTAAAAGAATATGACCTTGAGAGGAATAGAGAAGATAAGGTGCAAGTAAGAGAAAGGGGAGGAGGGAAGAGAGAGAAAGTGGGGACCGCCGGAGGTGGTGGTCGCCGGTGGGTGAAGTTGCCGGTGTTGGTGGGCGAGAGAAGTGGTGAAGAGGGAAAGGGAAAGAAGATAGGAGAGGAGGAAAAAGAAGGTGGAAGAAAAAGGTGAGAATAAAAATTTGAAACAGGGCGCGTGATAAACCACTATTTTATGGTTTATCTTGTGCTCAATTGAGTGGTTTTTGTCAAGTCTTTGCACACTTATTCATACAAATTGCATGATTTTATAATTCCTTCCTAGTTTTGTTCTTTAATGGAAAACTTGCTTTCTAAGCCCTTAAAAGGTGTATTTTAATTCCCCTCTATACCATTCGATACTGTGATCTGTGCGTTTAGTGTTTTCAGGCCTTATAGGGCAGGAATGGCTTAGAGGATGAAAAAGAAGCTTGCAAAAATAGAAGGAACACAAGAAACTAAGGAGCTGGCCAGCGAGGATCGATGTGTGCGCGCACCTGACGCGTACGCGCGAAAAGCGAGTTTGCACGGTGACGCGTGCGCGTGCCCGACACGTACGTGTGACAAGGAAAATCGCCAAACGACACGTACGCGTGACTGACGCGTACGCGTAACATGCGCGACCTGCAGAAATCGCAAAAAATACTGGGGGCGATTTTGGGCCAAGTTTGGACCCAATTTTTGGCCCAGAAACACAGATGGTACGCAAATTGTAAATCACACTTTTCACAACTCGTACCACTAACCAGCAAGTGCACTGGTCATCCAAGTAATACCTTACGTGAGTAAGGGTCGATCCCACGGAGATTGCCGGCTTGAAGCAAGCTATGGTTATCTTGTAATTCTTAGTCAGGATATCAATGATAATTCTTAATTTCAATAGTAAAAAGTAAAAGAGCATCAAATAAATGCTTGTTGTGCAGTAATTGAGAACAGATTGAGGTTTTGGAGATGCTTCGTCTTCTGGATCTCTGCTTTCCTCCCATCTTCTTCTTCACACATGCAAGGCTCCTTCCATGGCAAGCTGTATGTTGGTGGATCACCGTTGTCAATGGCTACCATCCGTCCTCTCAGTGAAAAAGGTCCATGTACATGGCTAATCATCTGTCGGTTCTCACTAGTGTTGGAATAAGATCCATTGATCCTTTTGCGTCTGTCACTACGCCCAGTACTTGTGAGTTTGAAGCTCGTCATAGACATCCCTTTCCGGATCCTTCTCAGAATACCACAGACAAGGTTTAGACGTTCCGGATTTCAGGAATGCTGCCAATTGATTCTAGCTTTTACCACGAAGACTCTGGATTAAGGGATTTGAATGCTCTATTGTCAGGAAAGGCAATCAAACTCCTGAACCAGGAACCCAAGAGATATACACTCAAGCTATTACATATAGAACGTAAGTGGTTGTCAGGCACGCGTTCATAGGTTGAGAATGATGATGAGTGTCACGTATCATCTCATTCTTCACGGTTAGATATGAGTGAATATCTTAGAACAGAAACAAGCGTGTTGATTAGAAAATAGATGTAATTGCATTAATTCATCGAGACACAGCAGAGCTCCTCACCCCCAATCATGGAGTTTAGAGACTCATGCTGTAGAGATACAATGTAAAACGTGAAAAATGTCATGAGATACAAAATAAATCTCTAAAAGTAGTTTTTATACTAAGCTAGTGACCTAGGTTTACAGAAATTGAGTAGACTAAGATAGATAGTGAAGAAATCCACTTCCGGGGCCCACATGGTGTGTGCTTGGGCTGAGCATTGAAGCTTTCATGTGTAGATACTTTTTTTGCAGTTAAACGCCAGGTTGTAGCCTGTTTTTGGTGTTTAACTCTGGTTTGCAACCTGTTTCTGGCGTTTAACGCCAGAATAGGGTAAAGACTTGGCGTTAAACGCCAATTTGCATCGTCAAAGCTTGGGCAAAGTATGGACAATTATATATTTCTGGAAAGCCCTGGATGTCTACTTTCCAGAGTTTTACATGAAGCTCAAATTCTCATTAGATGAGCAGGACTAGTAGCTTTTTGCTTCTGAACAGTTTCGGCACCTCAATTTATCCTTTGAAGTTCAGAATGATTGGCATCTATAGGAACTCAGAATTCAGATAGTGTTATTGATTCTCCTAGTTTAGTATGTTGATTCTTGAACACAGCCACTTTATGAGACTTGGCCGTGGCCCTAAGCACTTTGTTTTCCAGTATTACCACCGGATACATAAATGCCACAAACACATAACTGGGTGAACCTTTTCAGATTGTAACTTAGCTTTGCTAAAGTCCCCAGTTAGAGGTGTCCAGAGTTCTTAAGCACACTTTTTTTGCTTTGGACCACGACTTTAACCACTCAGTCTCAAGTTTTTCACTTGACACCTTCACGCCACAAGCACATGGTTAGGGACAACTTGGTTTAGCCGCTTAGGCCAGGATTTTATTCCTTTAGGCCCTCCTATCCATTAATGCTCAAAGCCTTGGATCCTTTTACCCTTGCTTTTTAGTTTAAGGGGTTATTGGCTTTTTTTTTCTTGCCTTTTGGTTTAAAGAGCTTTTGGCTTTTTCTGCTTGCTTTCTCTCTCTCTCTCTCTTTTTTTTTCGCAAGCCTTGTTCTTCACTGCTTTTTCTTGCTTCAAGAATCAATTTTATGATTTTTCAAATTATCAATAACATTTCTCCTTTTTCATTATTCTTTCAAGAGCCAACAATTTTAACATTCAAAAATAACAAATTCAAAAGACATATGCACTGTTCAAGCATTCATTTAGAAGACAAAGAGTATTGCCACCACATATAAATAATGCGAATTTTTCTTATTAAGAAATCGAAAATAAAACTGCCTCCTCATTCTAAAAATCTGCTATTTTATTAATGTTTAATGATGATGAGAAAAATAAATTATAGCTAACTTGGAGATAATAAAATAAAAACTAAAAATAAAAATAAAGATATTAATTACTACTATTCAAGTGACTCCTAAGGTAGATCTCTAATAGCAAAAGTTATCTGGTGCACGAATTGTGAATCACACATTTCACAACTCGTACCACTAACCAGCAAGTGCACTGGGTCGTCCAAGTAATACCTTACGTGAGTAAGGGTCGATCCCACGGAGATTGTTGGTTTGAAGCAAGCTATGGTTATCTTGCAACTCTTAGTCAGGATATTAATTTGTGGTTATCAGTTGACTTGCAAATGAACAAGAGAGCATGAATTAAAGGTTACTTGTTATGCAGTAATGGAGAATATGATGGGGTTTTGGAGATTCTTTGTCTTCTGAATTTCAGCTTTTCTCTTGTATTCCTCTTCCCTCATGCATGCAAAAGGGCAAAGTTCCTTCCATGGCAAGTTGTCTGTTGGTGGATCACTGTTGTCAACGGCTACCATCCGTCCTCTCAGTGAAAAGGGTCAACGAGCGCTGTCACTACACGGCTAATCATCTGTCGGTTCCCACTCATGCTGGAATAGGATCCATTGATCCTTTTGCATCTGTCACTACGCCCAACACTCGCAAGTTTGAAGCTCATCACAGCCATCCAATCCCAGAATCCTACTCAGAATACCACAGACAAGGTTTAGACTTCTGGATTCTCATGAATGCCGCTATCAATCTAGCTTATACCACAGAGATTTTGATTAAGGAATCTAAGAGATACTCATTCAATTTGATGTAGACCAGAGGTGGTTGTCAGACACACGTTCATGGATTGAGGAAGGTGATGAGTGTCACGGATCATCACCTTCTCTATAATTAAGCGCGAATGAATATCTTAGATAGGAACACGCATGTTTGAATGGAAAACAGAAATAGTTGCATTAATTCATCGAAACACAGCAGAGCTCCTCACCCCCAACAATGGAGTTTAGAGACTCATGTCGTAAGAGATTACAAAGTTCAGATCTAAAATGTCATGAGATACAAAATAAATCTCTAAAAGTTGTTTAAATACTAAACTAGTAACCTAGGTTTACAAAAAATGAGTAAACTATGATAGATAGTGCAGAAATCCACTTCTGGGGGCCACTTGGTGTGTGCTGGGGCTGAGACTTAAGCTTCTCACGTGCCTGGGCTGTTTTGGGCGTTCAACGCCAGGTTGTAACCTGTTTCTGGCATTGAACTCCAACTTGTAACTTGTTTCTGGCGCTGGACGCCAGACTGCAACATGCAACTGGCATTGAACGCCAGTTTACGTCGTCTATCCTTGAGCAAAGTATGGACTATTATATATTCCTGGAAAGCCCTGGATGTCTACTTTCCAACGCAATTGGAAGCGCACCAATTGGACTCTTGTAGCTCCAGAAAATCCATTCCGAGTGCTGAGAGATCAGAATCCAACAGCATCAGCAGTTCTTTTTCAGCCTGAATCAGATTTTTGCTCAGCTCCCTCAATTTCAGCCAGAAAATACCTGAAATTACAGAAAAACACACAAACTCATAGTAAAGTCCAGAAATGTGATTTTAAACTGTTGCTTGTCCCCAAGCAACTAGACAAATAAAATAGAATACAAATAAGTCACGCAGCAATAATATCTCAGAGTTCTTGAGTGAAGCTCAGATTCTAATTAGATGAGCGGGACTAGTAGCTTTTTGCTTCCGAACAGTTTTGGCATCTCACTTTATCCATTGAAGCTCAGAATGATTGGCATCTATAGAAACTTAGAATTCAGATAATGTTATTGATTCTCCTAGTTTAGTATGTTGATTCTTGAACACAGCTACTTTATGAGTCTTTGCCATGGCCCTAAGCACTTTGTTTTCCAGTATTACCACCGGATACATAAATGCCACAGACACATAATTGGGTGAACCTTTTCGGATTGTGACTCAGCTTTGCTAAAGTCCCCAATTAGAGGTGTCCAGGGTTCTTAAGCACACTCTTCTTTTTGCTTTAGATCTTGACTTTAACCGCTCAGTCTCAAGTTTTCACTTGACACCTTCACGCCACAAGCACATGGTTAGGGACAGCTTGGTTTAGCCGCTTAGACCAGGATTTGATTCCCTTAGGCCCTCCTATCCACTGATGCTCAAAGCCTTGGATCCTTTTTATTACCCTTGCCTTTTGGTTTTAAGGGCTATTGGCTTTTTCTGCTTGCTTTTTCTCTCTCTCTCTTTTTTTTTTTCTGCAAGCTTTGTATTCACTGCTTTTTCTTGCTTCAAGAATCATTTTTATGATTTTTCAGATTATTAATAACATGTCTCATGTTCATCATTCTTTCAAGAGCCAACATATTTAACATTCAAGAACATCAAATTCCAAAGACATATGCTCTGTTCAGGCATTCATTCAGAAGGAAGAAAGCATTGCCACCACATGTAAATAATTAGAATTTCTTTTATTAAAATCTTGAAAAATATTGCCTCCTTATTCTAAAGAAAATCTTCTATTTTATTCATGTTTAATGATGATGAGAAAAATAAATTATAGCTTAATTGGAGATAAAATAACTACTAATTACTACAATAACTTCTAAGGTAAAACTCAAATAAGAATAATTATCACAGAATTAAGGCTAAGATTAGAACTCAACAACCTTGAGTTTGGGATGTGGATGTTCCTCTAGTCTGTGGGGTGCTTGGTCCTTCAAGAGATAACTTCTGACGCTTCAGTTCCTTTAAGTCACGCCCTTGCTCTTCTTGTTCCCTGAGCAGTTTGTAGAGCATATTGTTTTGATTTTGCTGTTCTTCCTTTATTTGGTCCATAGATTCTTGTAACTTGGTAACAGATGCTTCAAGTTGTTCCCAATATTCAAATTGAGGGACTTCCGGGAGAAATTCTTGCGCCCTCCTCTTGATGGGGTCATCTTGCACTTGTTGTTTTTCTATTGTGGTTTTAGTGATTGGTTACTCCACTGAGATGTACTCCGTTATTCCCGTCCTTACTCCAGCATCTTTGCAGAGCATAGAGATTAGGCTTGGATAAGCCAACCTGGCATCTTTGGAGTTCTTGTTTGCAAGTATGTAAAATTCATATGGAATCAGTTGATGAAATTCCACTTCTTTTCCCAACATAATGCAATGGATCATCACTGCTCTTTTAATGGTGACTTCAGAACGGTTGCTAGTGGGCAATATAGAACGCCCAATGAAGTCCAGCCATCCTCTGGCGACTGGTTTGAGATCTTCTCTCTTGAGTTGATTTGGGACACCCTTGCTGCTGGTGGTCCACCTGGCTCCAGGGATGCATATATCCTCTAGAATCTTATCCAGGCCCTTGTTTGTTCTCATCATTCTCCTATTGAAGGAGTCTGGGTCATCTTTCAGCTGAGGTAACTTAAAGATCTCCCTGATTTTGTCAGGGTGGATGTGAACAATCTTCCCTCTGACCACAGTCCGATAGTCATAGAGGGCAGTTCCAGATATTCTTTTCCTGTCTGTTTGCCATAGATTAGCGTAGAACTCCTGAACCATATTCCTTCCCACTTTTGTTTCAGGATTAGCTAGGACTTCCCAGTTCCTGTTTCGAATCTGCTCTTGGATCTCCGGATATTCATCTTCTTTCAGATCGAACTTGACTTCCGGGATCACTGATCTTAGACCCATTATTTTGTAGTAATGGTCTAAATGTTCTTTGGTTAAGAACTTCCCTTTATTCCAAAGTGGTTTCGGAATACTCTTTTTCTTGCCTCTTGGAGTGGGTTGTTTTCCTTTAGGAGCCATGATCTTAGTGGGTATAGTTTAGTGATCACGGATAAACACACCAAACTTAGAGGTTTGCTTGTCCTCAAGCAAAAGAAAAGAAAGGAGAGGGATAGAAGGAGAGCTAGTGTCGAATGGTGGATGAGAGGAGGGAGGCCGAATGTGGATTTAAAAGTGAGGGGGGTGGGTTTTCAAAAATTTTAAAAAGATAAGATAGAAGATATGATTTAAAAAAATAAGTATGATATGAAAAGATATGATTTAAAATTGAAAAGATATGAAAGATATTTGAAAAAGATAAATTTGGATTTTGAAAAAAATAATGTGGAGATTTGAAAAAGATATTGATGAGTTGAAAAGATTTTAGAAGGAAAAGAGATAGATTTGTTTTGGAAAATTTGAAAAAGAGTTGGAT
>NC_029789.2:86638418-86676464 GCF_000816755.2 Arachis ipaensis
TTTGTCACTAGGCGTTTTTCTGAACGCCCAGGATGCTGTCAATCTGGCGTTAAACGCCCAGAAGCTGCTTCTTTCTGGCGTTTAACGCCCAGATGGCTATCATTACTGGCGTTAAACACCCAGTAGATGCTCCTTTTGGGCGTTTAACGCCCAGTTGTGCCTCTTACTGGCGTTTTCTTGCTAGTGAGCTCTTTTTCTCTGTTTTGAGTGCTGAATCCTTCTGTAACCCTGTGAACCTATGCAATTGACTCTTTGCCTTATTAATAGTGAACTTTATATAAACAAATAAAATCAAGAATAGGGCAAAACAACAGAAAAAGTTTTGCCAATGGCTGGGTTGCCTCCCAGCAAGCACTTCTTTATTGTCTTTAGCTGGACCTTGCTGAGCTTTTAATCTAGCTTCAGCCTTGAGCACTCTTGCTCAACATTGCCTTCAAGATAGTGCCTGATTCTCTGTCCATTAACAATGAACTTCTTATCAGAATCAATGTCTTGAAGCTCCACATAACCATATGGCGATACACTTGTAATCATATATGGTCCCCTCCACCGGGATTTCAGTTTCCCGGGAAATAGCCTGAGCCTAGAGTTAAACAGCAGAACCTTTTGTCCTGGTTCAAAGATTCTAGATGACAGCTTTCTGTCATGCCACCTTTTTGATTTCTCTTTATAAAGCTTGGCATTTTCGAAAGCAGTGAATCTGAATTCCTCTAGCTCATTCAGCTGGAGCAATCTTTTTTCTCCAACTAGTTTGGCATCAAAGTTCAGGAATCTGGTTGCCCAATAGGCCTTATGTTCCAGTTCTACGGGCAGATGACAGGCCTTACCATACACAAGCTGGTATGGAGAGGTTCCTATAGGAGTCTTGAATGCTGTTCTGTAAGCCCACAGAGCATCATCCAGCCCTCTTGCCCAATCCTTTCTACGGGTACTGACAGTCCGTTCCAGGATTCTTTTTAGTTCTCTATTAGAGACTTCAGCTTGCCCATTTGTCTGTGGATGATATGGAGTGGCCACCTTGTGGCTAATCCCATACCGGACCATGGCAGAGTAAAGCTGTTTGTTGCAGAAGTGAGTGCCCCCATCACTGGTTAGTACTCTAGGGACACCAAACCTGCTAAAGATATATTTCTAGAGGAACTTCAGTACTGTTTTAGTATCATTAGTGGGTGTGGCAATGGCCTCTACCCATTTTGATACATAATCGACTGCCACCAGAATATAAGTGTTTGAGTATGATGGTGGGAAAGGCCCCATGAAGTCAATTCCCCATACATCAAACAACTCAATCTCCAAGATCCCTTGTTAAGGCATGGCGTAACCATGAGGCAGATTACCAGCTCTCTGGCAACTGTCACAGTTACGTACAAACTCTCGGGAATTTCTATAGAGGGTAGGCCAGTAGAAACCACATTGGAGGACCTTGGTGGCTGTTCGCTCACCTCCGAAATAGCCTCCATATTGTGATCCATAAGATCCTCTGTGCTTCTTCTCTAGGCACACACCTACGGATTATTCCGTCTGCACATCTCTTAAAGAGATAGGGTTCATCCCACAAGTAGTACTTTGCATAAGTAATTAATTTTTTCTTTTGTTGCCTGCTGTACTCCTTCGGTATGAACCTTGCAGCTTTATAGTTTGCAATGTCTGCAAACCATGGTGTTTCCTGAATGGAAAACAAATGCTCATCCGGAAAGGTTTTAGAGATCTCAATAGAGGGAAAGGACGCCCCTTCTATTGGCTCTATCCGGGACAGATGGTCAGCCACTTGGTTTTCTGTCCCTTTTCTGTCTCTTATTTCTATATCAAACTCCTGCAGAAGCAACACCCATCTTATGAGCCTAGGTTTTGAATCCTGCTTTGTGATTAGATATTTAAGAGCAGCATGGTCAGTGTACACAATCACTTTTGATCCTACTAAGTATGATCTAAACTTGTCAATGGCATAGACCACTGCAATTAATTCCTTTTCTGTGGTTGTGTAATTTTTCTGGGCATCATTTAAAACATGGCTAGCATAATAAACGACATGCAAAAGCTTGTCATACCTCTGCCCCAGTACTGCACCAATGGCGTGATCACTGGCATCACACATTAATTCGAATGGTAATGTCCAGTTTGGTGCAGAGATAACTGGTGCTGTGACCAGCTTAGCTTTCAGAGTTTCAAATGCCTGCAGGCAGTCTATGTCAAACACAAATGGCGTGTCAGCAGCTAGCAGGTTGCTTAGAGGTTTTGTAATTTTTGAAAAATCCTTTATAAACCTCCTATAGAATCCTGCATGCCCCAGAAAGCTTTTGATTGCCCTAACATTGGCAGGTGGTGGTAATTTTTCAATTACCTCTATTTTAGCTTGATCCACCTCTATTCCTTTGTTCGAAATCTTATGCCCAAGGACAATCCCTTCAGTCACCATAAAGTGACATTTTTCCCAGTTTAAAACCAGGTTGGTCTCTTGGCATCTTTTCAGAACAAGTGCTAAATGTCAAGGCAGGAGCTAAATGAGTCTCCATATACTGAGAAGTCATCCATGAAGACTTCCAGAAATTTTCCCACCATATCAGAGAAAATAGAGAGCATGCATCTCTGAAAGGTTGCAGGCGCATTGCACAGCCCAAATGGCATCCTTCTGTAAGCAAACACTACAGATGGACATGTGAATGCTGTTTTCTCTTGATCCTGGGGATCTACTGCAATTTGGTTGTAGCCTGAATAGCCATCCAAAAAGCAGTAGTAATCATGACCTGCTAGCCTTTATAGCATCTGGTCTATGAATGGTAAAGGAAAATGATCCTTTCTGGTGGCAGTATTGAGCCTTCTGTAGTCAATACACATGCGCCACCCTGTGACTGTTCTTGTAGGAACCAGTTCATTTTTTTATTATGAATCACTGTCATGCCTCCCTTTTTTGGGACGACTTGGACAGGGCTCACCCAGGGGCTATCAGAAATAGGATAAATAATCCCAGCCTCCAGTAATTTGGTGACCTATTTCTGCACCACTTCTTTCTTGGCTGGATTCAACCGCCTCTGTGGTTGAACCACTGGCTTAGCATCATCCTCCAATAGGATCTTGTGCATGCATCTAGCTGGGCTTATGCCCTTAAGGTCACCTATGGACCACCCAAGAGCTGTCTTGTGTGTCCTTAGCATCTGAATTAGTTCTTCCTCTTCCTATGAGAGTAGCACTCTTGTGCTCCTCTATTTCCAGCACTACGAAGTTAGTGGGAAAGGCGAATGGCCCAACTCTGACAATCATGTCTTCAATCACGCCTGATGGGTATTTAATGGAGCCATCAGCAAGTTGGAGACATATCCGGGTTGGTTTAACTTCATCAGTTAAACCAAGCTTTCTGATGGTGGATGCAGGTATTAGGTTGATGCTTGCCCCAAGATCACAAAAAGCTGTCTTGGTGCAATTACCTTCTAATATGCATGGTATCAGAAAGCTCCCAGGTTCTTTAAGCTATTCAGGAAAGCTTTTCAAAATGATTGCACTGCATTCTTCAGTGAGGAGAACTCTTTCAGTTTCTCTCCAATCCTTCTTATGACTCAAGATCTCTTTCATGAACTTGGCATAAGAAGGTATTTGCTCAAGTGCCTCTGCAAACGGAATCTTTATTTCAAGAGTCCTGAGATAATCTGCAAAGCGAGCAAATTGCTTATCCTGCTCCTCTTGGCGGAGTTTTTAAGGATAAGGTATCTTGGCTTTATATTCTTCAACCTTAGTTGCTGCAGGTTTATTTCCTACAGAGGTGGTTGGAGAAGCCTTTTTAGAGGGGTTGTTATCAGCACTTGTGTGTGTCTGATCCTTCACTGGCATTTGAATGCCAGGGTTAGAAGCTGGAGTGGCGTTGGATGCCAACTCCTCACCTGTTCCTGGCGTCTGAACGCCAGAACTGTGCTTCTTTTGGGCGATCAACGCCAATTCCTTGCTTGTTTCTGGCGTTGAATGCCAGGACTGAGCATGGTTTGGGCGTTCAACGCCAGCTTTCCACCCAATTTCTGGCGTTTGATTGCCAGAATTATTCCTCTCCGTGCTCTTACTGTCCTCAGATGGATTTTAGTTAGTTTGCTCATTTCTTGGCTTCCTGCTACCTTGAGGTGGGGCATTTAATGTTTTCCCACTTCTCAATTAAACTGCTTGGCACTTTTCTATTATTTGTTTTGACAGCTACTGCTTTGTTTGCTTTAATTGTACTTCCATATTTATATTAGCCATTCTTGTCTCTTGTAGTCTCTCCTTGAATTTGGCTAACTGTTTTGTTAGAAAATCCAATTGCTGATTGAATTCAGTAGCTTGTTCTGCAGGACTGAGTTCAGCAGTTACTGTTCTAGCCTCTTCTTTCATGGAAGGTTCACTACTTAGGTACAGATGCTGATTTCTGGAAACTGTATCAATGAGCTCTTGAGCTTCTTCAATTGCCATTCTCATGTGGATAGATCCACCAGCTGAGTAATCTAGAAAGATCTGAGCTCTTTCTGTAAGCCCATAATAGAAGATGTCTAGCTGAATCCACTCTGAAAACATTTCAGAGGGGCATTTTCTTAGCATCTCTCTGTATCTCTCCCAGGCATCATAAAGAGATTCACTATCTCCTTGTTTAAAGCCTTGGATGTCCAGCCTTAGCTATGTCATCCGTTTTGGAGGAAAGTATTGATTCAGGAATTTTTCTGACAGCTATTTCCATGTCCTTATGCTAGCCTTAGGTTGGTTATTTAACCACCTCTTAGCTTGATCTTTTACAGCAAATGGAAACAGTAATAATCTGTAGACATCCTAATCTACTTTCTTATCATGTACTGTGTCAGCAATTTGTAAAAACTGTGCCAGAAACTCTGTAGGTTCTTCCTGTGGAAGACCGGAATACTAGCAACTTTGTTGCACCATGATAATGAGCTGAGGATTCAACTCAAAGCTACTGACTCCGATGGATGGTATACAGATACTACTCCCATATGAAGCAGTAGTGGGGTTAGCATATGACCCCAGAGTCCTTCTGGACTGTTCATTTCCACTTAGATCCATGATGGAGAAAGGGAGATGATGTGGCTTTATTTTATTTATTTTATTATATAAAAAAATTCGAAATAATAAAATAAAATAAAAAAAATTATAATAAAAAAATTGAAAATATTTTATGAGGATTTTCAAAAAAATGAAGAGAGAGAATAAATGGTTAGGAGGTTTTGAAAAAGATATGATTTTTTTTTTAAAAACTTAACAACTAAGATATGATAAGATAAAATTTTTGAAATTGAAATCTGAATTTTTATGAAGAATTTCGAAATATTAGCTTAAAAATAGTTAGAAAAGATATTTTTTTTTTAATTTAATAAGGAAAGAGAAAAACAATAAAATAGCACAAGATTTAAAATTTTTTTAGATCTAATGCTCCTTGTTTTCGAAAATTTTGGAGGGAAAACACCAAGGAACACCAAACTTAAAAATTTTAAGATCAAGACACAAGGAAAACTCAAGAACACTTTGAAGAATCACAAGAACCACAAGAACATGAAGGTAGAACACCAAACTTAAAATTTTTAGCAAACCAAACTAAAATTTTCGAAAATTATAGAAAGATTAACAAGAGAACACCAAACTTAAAGTTTGGCACAAGATTTAATCAAAGAAAAATTATTTTTGAAAAAAAAAGATTTTAACAAGAAGATACCCAATTACCAAGAACATAGAACAACGCTCTAGCCAATTAGGCAGTAAATGTAACACTTGTTTTGAAGAAGTATTTTTAATAACTAAGAAAAATTATTTTTTTTAAAAAGAAAATAAAAACATGCAGTTGACACCAAACTTGAAATATGAAACTAAACTCACACAGAAAAAACTCAATTATCAGTTTATAAAATTTTTGAAAAATTAAAAAAAAGAAAATAAGGATTTTAAAAAGAAAATTTCAACCAAAAACAATAATAGAAGACTCTAAACAAAAAGGAAAAATTTTTCCTAATCTAAGCAACAAAATAAACCGTCAGTTGTCCAAACTCGAACAATCCCCGGCAACGGCGCCAAAAACTTGGTGCACGAATTTTGAATCACACTTTTCACAACTCGTACCACTAACCAGCAAGTGCACTGGGTCGTCCAAGTAATACCTTACGTGAGTAAGGGTCGATCCTACGGAGATTGTTGGTTTGAAGCAAGCTATGGTTATTTTGCAACTCTTAGTCAGGATATTAATTTGTGGTTATCAGTTGACTTGCAAATGAACAAGAAAGCATGAATTAAAGGTTGATGTGCGGAAAACGATCCGACACAAAACTCACCGGCAAGTGCACCGGGTCGCATCAAGTAATAATAACTCACGGGAGTGAGGTCGATCCCACAGGGATTGAAGAATTGAGCAATTTTAGTTTAGTGGTTGATTTAGTCAAGCGAATCAAGATTTGGTTGAGAGATTTGTGATTTGCAGAATTTAAATTGCATAGAAAGTAAAGGGAATGGGTAAATTGCATGAAATTAAAGAGAACTGAAATTTAAAGTGCTGAATCTTAAAGAACAAGAAATTAAATGGCAGAAACTTAGAACGCAAGAAATGTAAATTGCAGAATCTTAAAGTGCAAGAAATGTAAATGGCTTGAATTGTAAAGGGAATTGGGAATTGGATTTGCAGAAATTAAACAAGGAAAAGTAAAATTGCAACAAACATAAGAGTGGAAGATGAATTGGATTGAATCGAATCTTGAAACAGAAATGTAAATGAGCTTGAGAGCAGTAAACAGAGAATGTAAAATGATAATTCAGATCTCAAGACCCAAGAGACTAGATAACCAAGTCTAGATCTCAATGCCTTCCTAGATCCAACAAGAACAATTGCAAAAGAAATGTAAATTGCAGAGAAAGTAGATGAAGAAGCAATTAACAGAAATTTAAATTCAATTGTGCAGCAAAGAAACAGAGAGGTCTCAGGATGAGATTGAAACAGAATTCCTTCAATTCTCCAACCCAAGATCCAAGACAATTGTAATTGAAATTGAAAGCAAGAAAACTAAGAGGAAGGGAATTCAATTCTCCTTCCCCGAGACTTAGAAATTAAAATTCACTCCACACCAAAAGCTCTCCGAAAACTCTCTATGAAAACTAAAAGGAAAGCTCTCCGAAAAACTTAAATCCTATGCTATTTATACACTTTCTTCAAATGGTCTTCAAGCCTTCAATTGGGCCTTTGCTCTTGATGGAATTGGGTTGATAGAGGCCTTGGTTGATTGCTCTTGGAGTTGGGGAGAGAACCAAAGTGAACCAGGTTTGGAATCATGAAAGCTTGAGTAAAAGTTTGAGTAAAAGTTTGAGGCAAACTTTTACTCAAACTTTTCACATCAGCCACCCCATCCTTGCTGCTACCAACGTTTGAGCCAAAGTTTGGGGTCAAACTTTTGCTCAAACGTTGGCCCCCTCATGCACACTCATGGTGCCAACGTTTGCCAAAACGTTTGAGGCAAACGTTGGCGCAAACTTTTGCTCTCCAGGGTGTTGATTTTTGATGCCAACGTTTGCCAAAAAGTTTGAGGCAAACGTTGGCTCAAGCTTTTCTCCCAAAAGTTTGCGCAAAAGAGGCTAAGATGACTTGTCATCACAACACCAAACTTAAAGCTTGCTTGTCCCCAAGCAAGAAAAGATTTATTGAGAAGAAAGAATGAAATGGAAGAGGATATTCATGCTAGCAGAGTATTATTGGTAGTTCATGGGGTTTTATGTGGATATGCAAACACTCACTTCTTATTAACTCTTAAGCCTAAAAAGTCTCCTTCAAGCTTCAAGTGACACACTGCTATGACCTCTCATTATTCCTTTATCCTTGGCTATTATTTTGTTCATAAGCTTTATTTGAGTGTCATGTGTAGCAAGTTCATTTTCTTTTCTTTATACTTGACACATTATTCACTATAGACACTTGGCTCACATTCCTTCTTAAAACATTGATGCCCAGCACCTCTTTGGGCTACTAAATGCCTTGTAGTTAGGTTGCTCTTGATAGTGGACTTTCAGCTGATGATCCCGGGTTAGTTAACCAAAGTCACCGAGTGTTGATGCACTCCAAAGAGCTTACTAATCCAAGCAGACCCTAATACAAAGACACCACAGGCATATATTCTATGGTTCAAGCTATTGGTGTCCAGCTTTGTTTCTTTTTGTTTTCTTTTGTTCTGCCACTCTTTGGCTATTTCTTTTTCTCCCCTTTTTTTTCTTTCCTTTTGTTTTACTTTCTAACCAAGGATTTTTATTTGATTGAGATTCATAGACAGTAGGCCACTTTATACTTAGAAGGAGATATCCTAGTTCTTTTATTCACTAAAAGTGAGCTATTATACAATCACACACATACCACCACTTACTTTTATTATACTTCTATCTAACAGAGAACTATCTCACTTCACCTTCAAACATTTCTTTTATTGAATTAAAGATGCAAGGGACAAAACATGCTTTTAGTCAAGTGGAAGTAAACACACAAGCACACACTTAAACTAGCTTACTTATTTCAAGAGTGATTCTGCTTGTATTAGATGAACACTTTAACAAAACACAAGTCAAAACATTTTTCAACAGCAAGAGTTAAGTGTAAATACGACCTATTGGTTTGCAGTTCCTTTGTCCTTCCTTCTGTTGTGCCCTTTTGAGTTATGATGCATAGTGTCCTCAAATGGTGGTGAATTCCCTGCACAATTCTCAAAAGTTGCTTGCTTCTCAAGCCCTTAGGTGACCAGTTAGTATGCATGACTTGAGTGTGGCTTGTGGATTTAATTTGGTGTGGGAACACCAAACTTAATTTCTTGCTACTTCTCATGATACAACAGGATAACTCTAGGCAAAATCTTGTGTCCTTGCTAAAGGTTATGAAGTTAAGACTAAAAAGCAGTTAAGTGGTTGCATAATCTGTTTGATTGCTTGGAACTAGCAATGTGCAGGAAGTTAGAATGTGCTTTTGAATGAGGTTTTGGTGGAACACCAAACTTAGAATCCTACATTCTCCCTTAAGTTGTTTTTGGTGTGCAACACTAAACTTAGCTCCTTGCAATATATATCAATTATTCAACATTTTTATTGAAAAAGCTATGAAAAGAAAACTACCTCAGGTTGGGTTGCCTCCCAACAAGCGCTCTTTTATTGTCACTAGCTTGACATTGGGGCTTTCTTTTATGGACGTTGGTGCTTGTAGTGCCTCAACTTGTCTCCCCTGACTGTGATCCTCCTTTTTGTTCTCTGGTGTTCAATTTCAGCGTGCTCTAATGAGAGTATGTTGCTGATAGTGTAATAGTCATCAGTCTGTTGGCTTGTTCCCAACGGTTGATATATCAGTTGTACTTTGTCACCTTTGGAAAGCCCCTCTGTTGGAATCTTCTTGTTCTTCCAACCCCTTTTTGTTTTGTTTCTGCGTTTCATCCTTTCTTTTGCTGATCTTTCTTCTCTGGCCGTAGGCTTACCTTGGGGATCTCTCTTCTCAGTGGCTAATACTCCAATATTCTCTTGAACTTCTTCATCAATCTGCACAATCTTTTGCCTTGGGATGTTGCTGTGAATCACCTTGTCACTGTCTTCCTTTAACTGTGATTCTCCCTTGTCAATTTCCATATAGTCTTTCTTCTCATTACTAAACTGTGCTTCTGGTAATACCTTCAGAGTGACACTCTTATCATGCATTCTGAGAGTTAATTCTCCTTTCTCCACGTCTATGATAGCTCTAGCAGTGGCCAAGAATGGCCTTCCCAGTATAATAGAGTCACCATCATCCTCATCTAATTCTAGAACCACAAAATCAGTAGGGTATATGAAATTGTCCACCTTGACCAGAAGGTTTTCAATCATACCCCTGGGGTATACCGTTGACTTATCTACTAGCTCTAGAGATATCTATACCGGTTTAACTTCCTCTATACGCAACTTTTTCACCAAGGAGGTTGGTATTAAGTTGATACTTGCTCCTAGATCGCACATTGCTTTAGTGATGGTTAATTCCCCAATGGTGCAAGGCAGCAAGAAGCTCCCTGGGTCCTCAAGCTTCGGAGGAAGCCTTTTTTGAATCAAGGCCCTGCATTCCTCAGTAAGCAGTATGGTTTCTTTCTCATCCCAACTTCTTTTCTTGTTGATAAGCTCCTTCAAAAACTTGGCATACAGAGGCATTTGCTCAAGTGCTTCAGCCAAGGGAATATTGATCTCCAGCTTCTTGAAAGTCTCAAGGAACTTATGAAAATGTTGGTCCTTAGCCTCTTTGTTGAACTTCTGGGGATATGGCAGTGGAGGTGTGATGCTCTTTCCTACTTGCTGCTGTCCCTGAATCACTTCTTTTGAACTGTGTGACTGGTTATCCTTCTCTTTGAGTTTCTTAGTGCTCTTGTTTGGCATCACAACTTGATTCTTGGCTTCATCTTCCTTTGTTTGCTCCTTATCTTCTATTGACCTTTTGCTGCTCTCTGCTTGCTTCTTTGTAGTGTCATTATTGCTCATCAATGTTCTCCCACTCCTTAATTGTATTGCGTTGCATTCTTCCTTAGGATTTGGGATTGTGTCACTCGGCAGTGAGCTTGAAGGTCTCTCAACAGAAATCTGTTTGGAGATTTGCCCAATTTGCCTCTCTAGGCTCTTTATGGAGGCTTTATGGTTATTGGTTGTCATTTCCTGGTGTTTCAACATTTTGTCTATCAAGGTCTCCAAGATAGTGAGTCTTTGAGATTCAGGTGATACTTGAGGTGGGTTGTGAGATGTGGGTGGTGGATGGTAGGCATTTTGGTTGGTGGGTTGGTTATTGGATTGGTACTGGTTGGGGTTGGGGTAGTTGTTTTGAGGTTTTCTGTAGGGGTTCTAGTTAGTTTGCTGCTGGTTGTGGTTTTGGTTGCTTCTTGGGTTGTTTTGGTTTGAGTTCCTCTGCCATGGTTGTTGGTTTTGGGTGTGATTATCTCCCCATCTGAGGTTTGGGTGGTTCTTCCAGGATGGATTGTATGTATCACCATACACTTCATTTGGTCCTTAGTTGTGCATATACTGTACTTGCTCTTGTTGTTGTTCTTCTTGAGTTTTTTCATTTTGCCCCATGTGGATGATGGTTGGCTTGTGTTAACTGCTGCAACTTGGAGGCTATCAATCCTCTTGGCCATTTGCTCAAATTGTTGTTGAATTTGCTGCTGCATCATCTTGTTTTGAGCATTTCGTCTTGTTCATGAAAGATGGGTGTATTTCTTCTTGTACCTGACATACAAGCATAACATAAGAAACACACAAACCAGTGACACTTCAATCTACTGCTAGAATGAAGTTTTAGTTAGCTTAAGCAAAAATTCAAACAGTTAGTGGGTTAATTGAAAATTAAAGGAGAGAAAAGAAAAAGTGCTTGATCTAGATCTCCACTTCACGTAATCATTGTCAATCTAATCAATCCCCGGCAACGGCGCCAAAAACTTGATGTGCGGAAAACGATCCGACACAAAACTCACCGGCAAGTGCACCGGGTCGCATCAAGTAATAATAACTCACGGGAGTGAGGTCGATCCCACAGGGATTGAAGGATTGAGCAAATTTAGTTTAGTGGTTGATTTAGTCAAGCGAATCAAGATTTGGTTGAGAGATTTGTGATTTGCAGAATTTAAATTGCATAGAAAGTAAAGGGAATGGGTAAATTGCATGAAATTAAAGAGAAATAAAATTTAAAGTGCTGAATCTTAAAGAACAAGAAATTAAATGGCAGAAACTTAGAACGCAAGAAATGTAAATTGCAGAATCTTAAAGTGCAAGAAATGTAAATGGCTTGAATTGTAAAGGGAATTGGGAATTGGATTTGCAGAAATTAAACAAGGAAAAGTAAAATTGCAACAAACATAAGAGTGGAAGATGAATTGGATTGAATCGGATCTTGAAACAGAAATGTAAATGAGCTTGAGAGCAGTAAATAGAGAATGTAAAATGATAATTCAGATCTCAGGACCCAAGAGACTAGATAACCAAGTCTAGATCTCAATGCCTTCCTAGATCCAACAAGAACAATGCAAAGGAAATGTAAATTGCAGAGAAAGTAGATGAAGAAGCAATTAACAGAAATTTAAATTCAATTGTGCAGCAAAGAAACAGAGAGGTCTCAGGATGAGATTGAAACAGAATTCCTTCAATTCTCCAACCCAAGATCCAAGACAATTGTAATTGAAATTGAAAGCAAGAAAACTAAGAGGAAGGGAATTCAATTCTCCTTCCCCGAGACTTAGAAATTAAAATTCACTCCACACCAAAAGCTCTCCGAAAACTCTCTATGAAAACTAAAAGGAAAGCTCTCCGAAAAACTTAAATCCTATGCTATTTATACACTTTCTTCAAATGGTCTTCAAGCCTTCAATTGGGCCTTTGTTCTTGATGGAATTGGGTTGATAGAGGCCTTGGTTGATTGCTCTTGGAGTTGGGGAGAGAACCAAAGTGAACCGGGTTTGGAATCATGAAAGCTTGAGTAAAAGTTTGAGTAAAAGTTTGAGGCAAACTTTTACTCAAACTTTTCACATCAGCCACCCCATCCTTGCTGCTTCCAACGTTTGAGCCAAAGTTTGGGGTCAAACTTTTGCTCAAACGTTGGCCCCCTCATGCACACTCATGGCGCCAATGTTTGCCAAAAAGTTTGAGGCAAACGTTGGCGCAAACTTTTGCTCTCCAGGGTATGTTGTTCATGGCGCCAACGTTTGCCAAAAAGTTTGAGGCAAACATTGGCGCAAACTTTTGCTCTCCAGGGTGTTGATTTTTGATGCCAACGTTTGCCAAAAAGTTTGAGGCAAACGTTGGCTCAAGCTTTTCTCCCAAAAGTTTGCACAAAAGTTTGAGGCAAACTTTTGGTCAAGCTTTTTTTCCAAAAGTTTGCGCAAAAGTTTGAGGCAAACTTTTGGTCCAGCTTTTTGCTCCCTGGTTCATTTTCACTTATTCCAAAAGTTTGAGCTAAAGTTTGAGGCAAACTTTTGCTTAAACTTTTTGTCCTCTCTTCCTCCTAGCCATTCCTTCTTGCTTCAACCTTTCTCCAAGCTTTCTTCACCTATCATCAATCAACCAAACACATCAAAGCTATGCTCAAAATCATGAGATATTCATTCTTTCATAATATGTGACAATTATAGCATAAAACCTCATGAAATTGCATTAATTCATCTATGGTTGATTCAATCAAAGAAAGCATGAAAATCTACCCAATTGGCTTGCTTATGGCTCAAGAAAGTGCATAATTCAAATGAAAACATAAGAAAAAGGCTAGTGAAACTAGGCTAAGATGACTTGTCATCAAAGGTTACTTGTTATGCAGTAATGGAGAATATGTTGGGGTTTTGGAGATGCTGTCTTCTGAATTTCAGCTTTTCTCTTGTATTCCTCTTCCCTCATGCATGCAAAAGTGCAAAGTTCCTTCCATGGCAAGCTGTGTGTTGGTGGATCACCGTTGTCAATGGCTACCATCCGTCCTCTTAGTGAAAATGGTCAACGTGCACTGTCACTACACGGCTAATCATCTGTCGGTTCCCACTCATGCTGGAATAGGATCCATTGATCCTTTTGCGTCTATCACTACGCCCAACACTCGCGAGTTTGAAGCTCATCACAGCCATCCAATCCCAGAATCCTAGTCAGAATACCACAGACAAGGTTTAGACTTTCCAGATTCTTATGAATGCCGCCATCAATCTAGCTTATACCACAGAGATTCTGATTAAGGAATCTAAGAGATACTCATTCAATCTGATATAGAACGGAGGTGGTTGTCAGACACACGTTTATGGATTGAGGAAGGTGATGAGTGTCACAGATCATCACCTTCTCTATAATTAAGCGCGAATGAATATCTTAGATAGGAACACGCATGTTTGAATGGAAAACAAAAATAGTTGCATTAATTCATCGAAAAACAGCAGAGCTCCTCACCCCCAACAATAGAGTTTAGAGACTCATGCCGTCAGAGATTACAAAGTTCAGATCTAAAATGTCATGAGATACAAAATAAATCTCTAAAAGTTGTTTAAATACTAAACTAGTAACCTAGGTTTATAGAAAATGAGTAAACTATGATAGATAGTGCAGAAATCCACTTCTAGGGCCCACTTGGTGTGTGCTGGGGCTGAGACTTAAGCTTCTCACGTGCCTGGGCTGTTTTGGGTGTTCAACGCCAGGTTGTAACCTGTTTCTGGCATTGAACTCCAACTTGTAACTTGTTTCTGGCGCTGGACGCCAGACTACAACATGGAACTGGCGTTGAACGCCAGTTTACATCATCTATCCTTGAGAAAAGTATGGACTATTATATATTGCTGGAAAGCCCCGGATGACTACTTTCCAACACAATTGGAAGTGCGCCAATTGGACTTCTGTAGCTCCAGAAAATCCATTCCGAGTGCTGAGAGATCAGAATCCAACAACATCAGCAGTCCTTTTTTAGCCTGAATCAGATTTTTGCTCAGCTCCCTCAATTTTAGCCAGAAAATACCTGAAATTACAGAAAAACACACAAACTCCTAGTAAAGTCCAGAAATATGAATTTTGGCTAAAAACTAATGAAAATATACTAAAAACTAACCAAATCATGCTAAAAACTATATGAAATTAACCCCGAAAAGCGTATAAGATATTCGCTCATCATTATCACAGAGTTAAGATTAGGACGCAACAACCTTTATTTTGGGAGGTGGATGCTCTTTTAATCTGTGGGGTGTTTGGCCCTTCAAGAGACAGCTTCTGACGCTTCAGCTCCTGTAGCTCACGCCCCTGCTCCTCTTGTTCCTTCAGTAGTTTGCAGAGCATGCTATTTTGAAATTGTTGTTCTTCTTTCAGTTGATCCATAGCTTCTTGCAACATGGTGACAGATGCTTCTAGGCAGTTCCAGTAGTCAATTTGAGGGATTTCTGGGAGGAACGCCTGAGCCCTCCTTTTGAGGGAGTTATCCTGCACTTGTTGTCCCTCCATTAACTTTTTGGTGATTGGTTTCTCGACTAAGATATACTCATCCACTCCCATCTTCACCCCAACATCTTTGCATAGCAGAGAGATTAGGTTTGGGTAAGCCAATTTGGCGTCAGTAGAGTTCTGGTTTGCAATTGTGTAGAGCTCACAAGAAATCAGATGATGAATCTCTACTTCGTTTCCCAGCATAATGCAGTGAATCATCACTGCTCTTTTGACAGTGACTTCAGAACGGTTGCTGGTGGGCAGTATAGAACGCTCAATGAAGTCCAGCCAGCCCGTAGCAATTGGTTTGAGATCTCCTCTCTTGAGTTGATTTGGGACACCCTTTGCATTGGTTATCCACTTGGTTCCAGGGATGCATATGTCCTCTAGAACTTGGTCTAAGCGCTTATCAAATCTCACCATTCTCCTATTAAAGGATTCTGGATCATCTTGTAGTTAAGGCAGCTTGAAGACCTCTCTTATTTTGTCCTGGAAGAAGTACATAATCTTCCCTCTGACCAAGGTTTGAAAGGTATAGAAGGCGGCTCCAGTTAATCTCTGCTTACCTGTTTGCCACAGATTTGCGTAGAATTCTTGAACCATATTTCTATCCACCTTTGTCTCAGGATTAGCCAGAATTTCCCAACCTCTGTTTCGAATCTGCTCTTGGATCTCTGGATATTCGTCTTCTTTCAGTTCGAATTTAACTTTCGGGATCACTGATCTTAGACCCATTATTTTGTAGTAATGGTCTGTATGTTCTTTAGTTAAGAACCTCTCTTGATTCCAAAGTGGTTTTAGAATATTCTCTTTCTTGCCTCTTGAAGTGGTTTGTTTTCCTTTAGGAGCCATGATCTTAGTGAGTCTTAGCTCAGTGATCACGAAAAGCACACCGAACTTAGAAGGTTTCTTGTCCTCAAGCAAAAGAAAGGAAAAAAGAGGAATAGAAAGAGAGACAAATTCAAATTGTGGAGGAGAGGGGGTGGCCGAATGTGAATTTAAAGAGGAGGGGGTGGGTTCGAAAATCTTGAAAAAGATATGCTAGAAGATATGATTTGTAAAAGGATAATTATGATATGCAAAAGATGTAGTTTTAAAATTGAAAAGATAAGGGAGAGATTTGAAAAAGATAAATCTAATTTTTGAAAAGATAGTATGATGATTTGAAAAAGATTTGAAAAGAATTTAAAAAGATAGATGAGTTTTGAAAAAGATTTAAAAAGAAGTTGAAGAAGAATGAAGAAAGATATTTTTTTTTAAATTGAAATTGAAAGATGATAATTTGTAATATGTTTATGCAAGAAATTATGGATGAAATCATGAAAATTTGAAAAAAATTGAGTTGGAAAACAAAACTTCCTCTCCTCCACAATCCTGGCGTTAAACGCCCAATTGTTGCTTGTTTTGGGCGTTTAACGCCCAGCTGATGCTGCCTTTGGGCGTTTAACGCCTAGCTGTTGCTTCTGGCTGGCGTTAAATGCTAGAAATCCTTTGTCACTGGGCATTTTTCTAAATGCCCAGGATGCTGCAGTTCTGGCGTTTAATGCCCAGAGAGGTATCCTTATTGGCGTTAAACTGCCAGTAGATGCTTCTTTTGGGCGTTTAACGCCCAAAATACCTCTTACTAGCGTTTTTGTGCCAGTGAGCTCCTTTTCTCTGCTTTATGCTCTGAATTCTTCTGTAACTCTGTGAACTCTTGTAAATGTTAATTTAATCTTAAAGATAATTTATATCAAACTCATATAATTATTATTTGCATAAATAAATAAACATTGCTAATGGCTGCGTTGCCTCCCAGCAATCGCTTCTTTATTGTCTTTAGCTGGACCTTACTGAGCTTTTAATCTAGTCTCAACTTTGGGCATTCTTGCTCAAAATTACCTTCAAGATAATGCTTGATTCTCTGTCCATTAACAATGAACTTCTTATTAGAATCAATGTCTTGAAGCTCTACATAGCCATTTGGTGACACACTTGTAATCACATATGGTCCCCTCCATTGGGATTTTAGTTTCCCGGGGAATAATCTGAGCCTAGAGTTAAACAGCATAACCTTTTGTCCTGGTTCAAATACTCTGGGTGACAGTTTCTTATCATGCCACCATTTTGCTTTCTCCTTGTAAATTTTTTCATTCTCGAAAGCATTGAGTCTGAATTCCTCTAGCTCATTTAACTAGAGTAATCTCTTCTCTCCAGCTAACTTAGCATCCAGGTTTAGGAATCTAGTTGCCCAGTAGGCTTTATGTTCCAGTTCCACGGGTAGATGACAGGCCTTCCCATACACAAGCTGGTATGGAGAGGTTCCTATAGGAGTCTTGAATGTTGTTCTGTATGCCCACAGAGCATCATCCAAGCTTTTTGCCCAATCCCTTCTATGGGTAATTACAGTCCGTTCCATGATTCTTTTTAGTTCTCTATTAGAGACTTCAGCTTGCCCATTTGTCTGTGGATGATATGGAGTTGCTACTTTATGGCTAATTCCATATCGGACCATAGCAGAGTAAAGCTGTTTATTGCAGAAATGAGTGCCCCCATCACTGATTAGTGCTCTAGGGACACCAAACCTGCTGAAGATATGTTTCTGGAGGAACTTCAGCACTGTCTTAGTATCATTAGTGGGTCTTGCAATTGCCTCTACCCATTTAGATACATAGTCTACTGCCACCAGAATATATGTGTTTGAGTATAATGGTGGGAAAGGCCCCATGAAATCAATACCCCATACATCAAACAACTCAATCTCCAAGATCCCTTGTTGAGGTATGGCGTAACCATGAGGCAGATTATCAGCTCTCTGGCAACTGTCACAGTTATGTATGAACTCTCGGGAGTCTCTATAGAGAGTAGGCCAGTAGAAGCCACATTGGAGGACCTTGGTGGCTGTTCGCTCACCTCCGAAATGGCCTCCATATTATGACCCATGGCAATGCCATAAGATCTTCTGTGCCACTTCTTTAGGCACACATCTACGGATTATTCCGTCTGCACATCTCTTAAAGAGATATAGTTCATCCCATAGGTAGTACTTTGCATCAGAAATCAATTTCTTTATTTGTTGCCTGCTGTACTCTTTGGGTATGAATCTTACAGCTTTATAGTTTGCAATATCTGCAAACCAAGGTGTTTCCTGAATGGCAAACAATTGCTCATCTGGAAAGGTTTCAGAGATCTGAATAGAAGGAGGAGACGCCCCTTCTACTGGTTCTATCCAGGACAGATGATCTGCCACTTGATTCTCTGTCCCTTTTCTGTCACTTATTTCTATATCAAACTCTTGCAGAAGCAACACCCATCTTATGGTTAGTGTACACAATCACTTTTGATCCTAGTAAGTATGATCTAAACTTGTCAATGGCATAAACCACTGCAAGCAATTCTTTTTCTGTGGTTGTGTAATTTTTCTGGGCATCATTTAAAACATGGCTAGCATAATAAATGACATGCAGAAGCTTGTTATGCCTCTGTTCCAGTACTGCACCAATGGCATGGTCACGGGCATCACACATTAGTTCGAATGGTAATGTCCAGTCTGGTGCAGAAATAAATGGTGCTGTGACCAGCTTAGCTTTCAGAGTTTCAAACGCCTGCAGACACTTTGTGTCAAACACAAATGGTGTGTCAGCAGCTAGTAGATTGCTCAGAGGTTTTGCAATTTTTGAATAATCCTTTATAAACCTCCTATAGAATCCTGCATGCCCTAGAAAGCTTCAGATTGCCTTAACACTGGCAGGTGGTGGTAATTTTTCAATTACTTCCACTTTAGCTTGATCCAACTCTATTCCCTTGTTTGAAATTTTATGCCCAATGACAATTCCTTCAGTCACCATAAAGTGACATTTTTCCCAGTTTAAAACTAGGTTGGTCTCTTGGCATCTTTTTAGAACAAGTGCTAAATGGTCAAGGCAGGAGCTGAATGAGTCTCCAAACACTGAAAAGTCATCCATGAAGACTTCCAGAAATTTCTCTACCATATCAGAGAAGATAGAGAGCATGCACCTCTGAAAGGTTGCAGGTGCATTGCACAGACCAAAAGGCATCCTTCTGTAGGCAAACACTCCAGAAGGACATATGAATGCTGTTTTCTCTTGGTCCTGAGGATCTACTACAATTTGGTTGTAACTTGAATAGCCATCCAAAAAGCAGTAGTATTCATGACCTGCTAGTCTTTCTAGCATCTGGTCTATGAATGGTAAAGGAAAGTGATCCTTCCTGGTGGCTGTATTGAGCCATCTGTAATCAATACACATACGCCACCCTGTAACTGTTCTTGTAGGAACCAGTTCATTCTTTTCATTATGAACCACTGTCATGCCTCCCTTCTTGGGGACAACTTGGACAGGGCTCACCCAAGGGCTACCAGAAATATTAAATGATCCTAGCCTCTAGTAACTTAGTGACCTCCTTCTGCACCACCTCTTTCATGGTTGGATTGAGCCGCCTCTGTGGTTGAACCACTGGCTTAGCATCATCCTCCAATAGGATCTTGTGCATTCATCTAGCTGGGCTTATGCCCTTAAGGTCACTTATGGACCACCCAAGAGCTGTCTGGTGTGTCCTTAGCACTTGAAGTAGTGCTTTCTCTTCTTGTGGATTTAAAGCAGAGCTTATGATCACTGGAAAAGTGTCACCTTCTCCCATAAATGCATATTTTAGGGATGGTGGTAGTGGTTTGAGCTCGGGTTTAGGAGGTTTCTCCTCTTCCTGAGGAATTTTCAGAGGCTCTTTTATTTCCTCTGATTCCTCCAGATAAGGATGAACATCTTTAAAGATGTCTTCTAGCTCTGATTCGAGACTCTCAGCCCTGTTGATCTCCTCTACCAGGGAGTCAATAATATCAACACTCAAATTCTCATCAGATGGTGCACGAATTGTAAATCACACTTTTCACAACTTGTACCACTAACCAGCAAGTGCATTGGGTCGTCCAAGTAATACCTTACGTGAGTAAGGGTCGATCCCACGGAGATTTCCGGCTTGAAGCAAGCTATGGTTATCTTGTAATTCTTAGTCAGGATATCAATGATAATTCTTAATTTCAATAGTAAAAAGTAAAAGAGCATCAAATAAATACTTGTTGTGCAGTAATTGAGAACAGATTTAGGTTTTGGAGATGCTTCGTCTTCTGGATCTCTGCTTTCTTCCCATCTTCTTCTTCACACACACAAGGCTCCTTCCATGGCAAGCTGTATGTTGGTGGATCACCGTTGTCAATGGCTACCATCCATCCTCTCAGTGAAAAGGGTCCATGTACATGGCTAATCATCTGTCGATTCTTACTTGTGTTGGAATAATTTCTATTGATCCTTTTGCGTCTGTCACTACGTCCAGTACTTGTGAGTTTGAAGCTCGTCAAAGTCATCCCTTCCCGGATCCTACTCAGAATACCACAGACAAGGTTTAGATGTTTCGGATCTCAGGAATGCTGCCAATTGATTCTAGCTTTCAGAATCTCACGAAGACTCTGGATTAAGGGATTTGAATGCTCTATTGTCAGGAGATGCAATCAAACTCCTGAACCAGGAACCCAAGAGATATACACTCAAGCTATTACATATAGAACGTAAGTGGTTTTTCAGACACGCATTCATAGGTTGAGAATAATGATGAGTGTCACGTATCATGTCATTCTTCACGGTCAAATATGAGTGAATATCTTAGAACAGAAACAAGCGTGTTGAATAGAAAATAGAAGTAATTGCATTAATTCATCGAGACACAGCAGAGCTCCTCACCCCCAATCATGGAGTTTAGAGACTCATGCTGTAGAGATACAATGTAAAACGTGAAAAAATGTCATGAGATACAAAATAAATCTCTAAAAGTAGTTTTTATACTAAGCTAGTGACCTAGGTTTACAGAAATTGAGTAGACTAAGATAGATAGTGCAGAAATCCACATCCGGGGCCCACTGGTTGTGTGCTTGGGCTGAGCATTGAAGCTTTCATGTGTAGAGACTTTTTTTGGAGTTAAACGCCAGGTTGGAGCCTGTTTTTGGCATTTAACTTTGGTTTGCAACCTGTTTCTGGCGTTTAATGCCAGAATAGGGTAAAGACTTGGTGTTAAACGCCAATTTGCGTCATCAAAGCTTGGACAATGTATGGACTATTATATATTGCTGGAAAGCCCTGAATGTCTACTTTGCAACGCAATTGAGAGCGTGTCAATAGGGCTTCTGTAGCTCCAGAAAATCCATTTCGAGTTAAGGGAGGTCAGAATCTAACAGCATTTGCAGTCCATTTTCAGCCTCTGAATAAGATTTTTGCTCAGGTCCCTCAATTTCAGCCAGAAAATACCTGAAATCACAAAAAAACACACAAACTCATAGTAAATTCCAGAAATATAATTTTTGCATAAAAACTAATAAAAATATACAAAAAAGTAGCTAGATCCTACTAAAAACTATATGAAAATACCCCCAAAAAGCGTAAAAAATATCCGCTCATCAACAGACTAGAGCCAGGGGACAAGCAGAGACTCAACACACATTCTCATTCACATAGTTTTATTTTAGTTTTGAATCTTAGAGAGAAATTACTACTTCCTCTAGGTTTCCTTTACATTCATAGATTTCTAGTTTAATGCTTTTGCTTTGGATATTGAGAAGAGTCATTACCTCCGTTGAAGTTTCTATTATTCTAGTTTGCTTTCTCATTCGTTTACTCTTTTGATTACTTATTAACCCTATTCAGATAAGTATGTTGCATTTTGGGATTTATTAATGCTAAGAATTATTTTTACCTTTAATTAATTTTCAGTTCCTATTTTATTTAATCTATCATGTCTCCTTCTTATATTTTTGTGAGCGTTATATTTATGCCAATGGAGTAGACTCCTAACTTGACTTGGGGGTTGATTAAAAGGAGACCCTTGAGTTGGAATGGTCAAGTGATTAGTTAAATTGGAAGTTGTTGGCTAATTCTCTATTTACTAATGCTAATCCTTCCCAAGGGAGAGGATTAGGACTTGCAAATAAGCGTTAGCTCAATCACTTGACTTTCCTTTATTTAGTAACGGTTAACTAAGTGAAAATAAAAACATTTTGATACTACCCTTGAGAAAATCCAACAAGGATAGAACTTCCAATTAATCATTCCCTGGTCGAGGCTTTTTATTCTGAATTCATAAATCTCTTTTAATTTACATTGCTTTAATTCTCAATCCTTTATTTTTCTGTTATTCAACTCTTAAAATTTCGTGGAAAATTCCTGACTAATAAAATAGCACTCTTTTGTCAACTCATTGGGAGACGACCTGGGATTCCTACTCCCAGTATTTTTATTCTGAATTTGTGACAACCCTTCTAAATTGATAAGCGGATTTTTGCTGGTTAAGAACTGTACTTGTAACGTATTTCTTATATTAATTTCTTAATCGGCAAATTTTTGCCACGTCAATTTTTGGCGCCGTTGCCGGTGAGTTGCAATAGTGTGCTAAATTATTAGTTGGTGTAAATAATTTTTATTTTACATATTTGCATATTTTTATTTTATTTTATTACTATGAGATGTATGTTTCTTTCATTGAATGATGTGTTCACTGCCTGATCCGAGCTTAGCCGCATTTGATCCTGAAATTGAACGAACTCTTTCACGTATTAAGCGAGCTCGGTGTCGGTTAGCCTCTGAGGGTGGTGAACTGGTTACTATCAATTCACCAGTCTCATCTGAGGGCGAATTTGAATCGCCATCTGAGGAAAAAATAAGCTCCTCTACTACTAATTCGGTTGATTTACGTGCAGGTGATATGGCAGCGCCCAGGAGGATTACTCTCCAGGAAGCAGGAGCTCCAGACTTTACACTGCAACCGTATCAAGTGCGTCACCCAAATCTGGCTGCACTGAAGACTGCGCTAATCAACTTAATACCGAAGTTTCATGGCTTACCGGCTCAAGAGCCTATCAAGCACCTCAGGGATTTTTAGATAGGGTGTTCTACTGTTAGGCGTCATGGTGTAGATGAGACTTCTATTCTGCTAATCGCCTTCCCGTTTTTCTCTTGAGGGAAAGGCAAGGGAGTGGTACTACTCCCAACCTGAAGTAGTTGTTACCAACTGGGATACGCTCAGGAGAGAATTCTTGGAAAAATACTTTCCAGCTGAAGTTACATATAGAGTGAGGAAAGAGATCTCTTGCATTATTCAAGGCGAATCAAAGACTCTTTATGAGTATTGGGAGTGCTTCAGGAATCTCTTGGACACATGCCCCCACCACATGATCGACAAGTTGGTGTTGATCAGCTACTTCACAAAAGGCATGAAGTCTCAGGATAAGACTACGTTGGATGGTGCGAGTAATGGTTCTCTGAAAAAGTACAAGACCGCAGATAAAGCATGGCAACTGATCACTAATCTAGCAGAGTCTACTCGGAATGTTAGGCACAGAAACAACCATCCAAGGCTTTTGTAGAGGTTTCCAACCTACTGAAGCAGATACAGCTGAATCAACAACAACCTTAGCCTCCCCCACCACAACAAAGTCAACAGTTGGTTCCTCAAAGAGTATGCGGAATATGTGCTGATTATACTCATTACAGTGATGAGTGTCCACAGCTCCAACAAGAAGACAACACCTTAGCAGCTACTCATAATTTCTATGACCGCCCGAATCAAGGATATAATCACCAAGGTGGAAACTACAACCACGGTGGAAACTACAACCAAGGTTCGCAAGACAACTCCAACCAGAGATGGAGAGATAATTCCAATCAAGGTTGGAGGGACAACTACAACAGAGGAGGCAGAGACAACAATGGCAATCAGAGGTGGAACAACAACAACAGATAGCAGAACAAAAACTAGCCTTACAGAGCACCTCACCAAAGGCAGTCCCAAGCGCCTCAGAACAACCAACAGCAGGTCCTCCAAATCACTTACCCATCTTCCTCTCCCAATGACGAGCTGCTTCACTCTCTTGCACAAAGACAAACGACCATGGAAAACACACTTATTGGTCAGACGTCTGCTATACAAGCTCTCGTCTCTCAGATGGGATCATCGAGTACCTCCAACACTCAACCTGCAAGCTCCAGTACACTTCCATCTCAGCCTGTACCCAACCCCAAAGGAGGAATCAACGCCATTACTTTGAGGTCCGGGACTACACTACCAGAGAGGAGTCATGTGGAGCCAAGCTTCACAGGAGACACTCTGGTTGAAGGTACTGTGGAGGTAGAGGATACTGAAGAAGAGGATGTAGTACAAGACTCGGTTGAAGAAGAAGCAGCTCAACCAAGGAATGGAGCACCAAGAGATGTAGAAGCTGCAAGTGGCACCATTCCTATTCCATTTCCACACCTTGCTAGGAAGCCCAGAAAGCAGATGGAACTAGACCCCAAAATGGTAGAAATATTCAAAAAGGTTGAGGTAACCATTCCACTTTTTGATGCCATTTAGCAGGTACCTAAATATGCTAAGTTTCTAAAGGATTTATGCCTGCATAAAGATAAATTACAGGATTTAGAAACTATTCCTTTAGGTAGTTCGCTTTAGTGGGTGATATACCTGAAAAATGTAGTGACCCAGGTCCATGCATAGTTACTATTACTATAGATGGTGTGCAATTTTCTGACTGTATGTGTGATTTAGGAGCGTGTGTTAGTATAATGCCATTGTCTGTATATGATGCTTTGAGGCTCCCTCCCTTAAAAAAGTCAGCAGCTCGTTTTGTTTTGACAGATAAAAACATTATCTCTGTGGTTGGAATTGCTGAGGACGTGCTGGTGAGCATTAAGGGGCTCACATTTCCCGTTGATTTCTATATTTTGGAGATGCCCCCTAGTGACTCAGGAAGACCATCATCCATCCTGCTTGGAAGGCCATTCTTGAAGACTTCAAAGTTCAAGCTGGATGCCTTCTCAGGAATTTACTCTTTTGAGATAGATGGCAGGACAGTGAGCTTTAATTTGGATGAAGCAATGAAGCATCCCCCTGAAGATCATTCCATCTTCCAGTGCGACATCATTGATGAGACTGTAGCTGTAGTTCAACAGGAGGAAGTAGAAGAGCGGCACATGGAGCAAGATGCAAGTGTGGGGACACCCCCTGGACACAATGAGGACACTTTGCCATCATCACTAGCTATAGATGATCCAATGCCTAGCCATGAGCAAAAAATGAAGTTGAAGCCCCTTCTATCCCATCTCAAGTATGCTTACCTTGAGGATAATCAGAAGCTCCCAGTTATCATTGCAAGGGAACTCACTTCCTAACAAGAGGAGCAGCTGCTTAGTGTGCTGAGAAGACACAAGAAAGCAATTGGGTGGAGCTTGGTGGATATAGTAGGCATCAGCCCTTAAGTTTGTGAGCACAGAATATTCTTAGAAGAGGGAGCAAGGCCTATCCATCAACCTCAGAGGCGGTTGAACCCCACCATCTTAGAAGTTGTCAAGAAAGAAGTGGCCAGGCTGCTTGAAGCAGATATCATCTATCCCATCTCAGATAGTGAATGGGTCAGTCCAGTACAAGTGGTGCCCAAGAAGTCTGGGGTCACAACAGTGAAGAATGAGCATGGAGAGCTCATGGCAACTGATGAGCGGATAATTTATACCCTTTTTGGCAGTGTTTTTATATAGTTTTTAGTATGTTTTAAGTGCTTTTTATTATATTGTTATTAGTTTTTATTCAAAAATCACATTTCTGGACTTTACTATGAGTTTGTGTGTTTTTCTGTAATTTCAGGTATTTTCTGGCTGAAATTGAGGGACCTGAACAAAAATCTGATCCAGAGGCTGAGAAAGGACTGCAGATGCTGTTGGATTCTGAATGGATTTTTTGTAGCTACAGAAGTACAATTGTTGCACTCTCAATTGCGTTGGAAAGTAGACATGTTGAGCTTTCCAGCAATATATAATAGTCTATACTTGGCCCGATATTTGGTAGCGCAAATTGGCGTTTAAACGCCAGCTCCTTACCCTTTTCTGGCGTTAAACGCCAGAACTAGCATAAAAATTGGAGTTAAACGCCCAAAATGGCACAAAAGCTGGAGTTCAATGCCAGGAATAGCCTATGCACGTGGAAGCTTCAGTGCTCAGTCCAAACACACACCAAGTGGGCCCCGGAAGTGGATTTCTGCACTATCTATCTTAGCTTACTCATTTTTTGTAAACCTAGGTTACTAGTTCATTATAAAAACCACTTTTAGAGATTCATTTTCTACCTCATGACATTTTTACACTGAATTTTGTATCTTCTACGGCATGAGTCTCTAAACTCCATGGTTGGGGGTGAGGAGCTCTGCTATGCCTCAATGGATTAATGCAATTACTACTGTCAGAGCATTCAAATCTGTCAGATCAGAGTCTTCGTGGTATAAGCTAGAATCAAGTGGTAGTATTCTTGAGATCTGAAAAGTCTAAACCTTGTCTGTGGTATTCCGAGTAGGATCCGGGAAGGGATGACTGTGAAGAGCTTCAAACTCACAAATGTTGGGCGCCGTGACAGTGTGCAAAAGGATCAATAGATCTTATTCCAACACTAGTGAGAACCGACAGATGATTAGCCCTACGAAACCCGTAGCTGGACCATTTTCACTGAGAGGACGGATGGTAGCCATTGACAACGATGATCCACCAACATACTGCTTGCCATGGAAGGAGCCTTGCGTGCGTGAGGAAGAAGACAGTAGGAAAGCAGAGATTCAGAAGACAGAGCATCTCCAAAACCTCAACATGTTCTCCATTACTGCATAACAAGTATTATTTAATCCATGTTCTTTTACTCATTCCAATTAAAACTGAGAATTATTATTGATATCCTGACTAAGAGTTACAAGATAACCATAGCTTGCTTCAAGCCGACAATCTCCGTGGGATCGACCCTTACTCACGTAAGGTATTACTTGGACGACCCAGTGCACTTGCTGGTTAGTTGTGCGGAATTGCAAAAGTGTGATTGTGATTTCGTGCACCAAGTTTTTGGCACCGTTGCCGGGGATTGTTCGAGTTTGGACAACTGACGGTTTATTTTGTTGCTTAGATTAGGAAAAATTTATCTTTTTGGTTTAGAGTCTTCTATTATTATTTTTGGTTAAAATTTTAAAATCCTTATTTTATTTTTCTAAATCATTTTCGAAAATTTTCAAAACCAATAACTTCATAATTTAGTCTTCTGTTTGAGTTTAGTTTCATGTTTTAAGTTTAGTGTCAATTGCATAAGTTTATTTTTCTTTCATTTTTTTCGAATTATTAGTGCTCAGAGTATAAAAAATTTTAAGTTTGGTGTCCTTTGTGTGTCTGTTTTTTAAAAAATTTTCAAAAGTTGTTCTCAATGTCATCTTGATATTCAAAGTTTTCCTGTTTGTTCTCTTTGTTTTGATCTAAAAATTCTAAGTTTGGTTTCACTTTATTGTTTTTCTCTTTCCTCATTAAAGTCAAAAATATCTTTCAAATTTATTTAATTGAATTTTCGAAAATTTCATTTAAAAATTCATATTTTTATTTTAGAAAATTGTTATTTTATCTTATCTTAGTTTTGAAATTTCAAAATTCAAAATTCCTTTCAAAAAAAAATTATATCCAAAGTTTTTCAAATCTTCTTAATTAAGTAATTATTTTAGTTTTTGAATTTTATATTTTAATTTCTAAATATTTTATTTTATCTTAAATTTTTTTATTTATTCGGTTTGTTTTTAATTAAATAAAATAAAAATAAAAATATATGTTATTCACATCAATTCCCTTTTCTCCATCATGGACCTAAGTGGAAATAAACAGTCCAGAAGGACTATGGGGTCATATGCTAATCCCATTACTGCTGCATACGGGAGTAGTATCTGTATACCCCATATCAAAGCAAGCAGTTTTGAGCTAAATCCTTAGCTCATTATCATGGTGCAGCAAAATTGCCAGTATTTCGGTCTTCCATAGGAAAAACCTACTGAGTTTCTGGCACAGTTTTTACAAATTGTTGACACAGTACGTGACAAGGAAGTAGATCAGGATGTCTACAGATTATTACTGTTTCCATTTGCTGTAAAAGATCAAGCTAAGAGGTGGTTAAATAACCAACCCACAGCAAGTATAAGAACATGGAAACAGTTATCGTCTAAATTTCTGAATCAATATTTCCCTCCAAAAAGGATGACACAGGTAAGGTTAAACATCCAAGGCTTTAAACAAGAGGATCATGAATCCCTTTATAATGCCTGGGAGAGGTACACAGGGATGCTAAGGAAATGCCCCTCTGAAATGTTTTCAGAGTGGGTACAGTTAGACATCTTCTACTATGGGCTTACAGAAAAAGCTCAAATGTCTTTAGACCACTCAGCTGGTGGATCTATACACATGAGAAAGACAATTGCAGAGGCTAAAGAGCTCATTGATACAGTTGCTAGAAATCAACATCTATACTCAAGCAGTGAGTCCTCCATGAAAGAAGTGGCTGGGGCAATATCTACTGATCCTAATCCTCAAGAACAAGTTGTTGAACTTAATCAGCAATTGCTTCTTATGACAAAACAGTTAGCAGAATTTAAAGAGATGCTCTAAGACACTAAAGATGCTAACAAGAATATGAAAGCACAATTGAATCAGACAAGATAGCAGCTATCTAAACAGATAACAGAAGAATTCCAAGCTGTTCAACTAAGGAGTAGGAAGACATTGAATAATTCAGCTCAAGGTAGCAGAAAGCCAAGAAAGGAACAACTGACAGAGGATGACCAGACCACTACCCAAAATCCCTCTGAGGACAGTAAGAGCCCAGAGAAGAATAATTCTGGCGTTCAAACGCCAGAAAAAAGTGAAAAATTGGCATTAAACGCCCATTCCATGCCCAGTTCTGGCGTTCAAACGCCAGAAAAGGGTGGAAAATTGGCGTTAAATGTCCATCCAACCCTTAATCCTGGCGTTCAAACGCCAATGAGGGATCAGACAACTGCAAGTGCTGATTGTAACCCTCCTAAGAAGGCTTCTGATGACTGGAATTCACACCCCATTCAAAATTGGTGAATTAGTCCTTTTGGCAAGCGCACCAAAATTATCGTCAAGTAATAACCCACAATGGAGTGGGATCGTATCCACAGAGATTGGCAAATTCAAGCAGTTTTAATCAATTGATGAATTAGTCAAGCGGATCGATAGGATTGTAGAGTGCAGAATTGTAAATGACATAAATGTAAATGACTAGAATATAAGGAAAAGCAATAAAGTGCAGAAATATAAATGGCAGAAAGTAAAGGGCAGAATCATAAATGACTTGAATGTAAATGGGAATGGGGAATTGCTGAATGTAAAAATAAGCAGTAAAGAAATGGATAGATAAAAATGGGAAAATTCATTGAGATTGGGAGATGTTGTCTCTTTAGATCGAGTCTAGCTTATATCCCCTTCAATCATGCAACTCATTGACCTCTTGGCAATCATGATTGATTGAGCCCCAATCCCTTGGTGACTCAATCTCTCAGATCTTGATCAATAGACAATTCCTTGGTCTAATTGCTCATGAAGAGAGATATGCTTGGTCCCTAATTATACCACACACCATTATAGGTCCAAGTAGAGGGAGGATTATATGTCACATATCCAAACACCAAAACCCAGATTTTACTCTAGTGTGAGAAGGGATTTCAAGCATGGTTTCATGTTTCCTTTCTCAAGGTTCCCATGAAACCCAATTGCATTCAATCTCTTTCCCATGATAATTGAATACTAAGCATTAAGAACGAAATTCCTTCAAGCAAATCAAAGAGAAGATGAAGAGAAGAAGGATTTCACTATCATCGATCCATCAAGTACAATAGAGCTCCCTCTCTCAATGAGAGGGAAGTTAGCTACTCATAGCTCAAAAAGTACTCAAACGTGAACTGTAAAAGTGGATCTAAAACTGACTGCTTAACCCCCTTCTTCAGTACTCCTTGGGGGTATTTATACTACTCCTAGTAAAATAAAAGAATTACAAAGGTGAAAAAGGAAAATTACATTTTGGAGGGAAAAGAAAACACTCAATAAGCATGACTTCTCAGCTGGCGTGTGGCTGGCGCTTTTCTGGCGTGTCACGTGCCCTTCATTTCTAGCTTGGCGTGCCACGCCCAATCCTTCAAGTGGCACGCTCGTCCCTCTCTCAACCTTGGCGTGCCATGCCATCGAACTCAAGTGGCACGCCCCTTGCCTTTCTCACTTCTCTTTGCCTCTGGAAACTTGTACTGGTGTGCCACGCCCTTGTTTTGTGCTTCGCTAGGCTTCTCTGGAAGGTTGAACTAGCGTGGCACGCCCAGGGTCTGGCGTGCCACGCCGCTTTTGTGAGTGAGTGGTTCCTCTATTTGGCGTGCCACGCCACGAACGTAAGTGGCACGCCCCAATGCTTTGCTCTGATTGACACTGGCGTGCCACGCCTGGTTGCTCAAGTGGCACGCCTAAATGAAGAATGGTGAATAGCGTGCCACACCTTCGATATCAAGTGCCACACCCCATGTAATTGGCCTCCTTCATCCTCTCTGGAAACTTCTACCAGCGTGTCACGCCTAAAGGCTGGCGTGCCACGCCCATGATCTTGTCTTGGTTCCAGTAGTTGGCGTGCCACGCTTCAGTATTCAAGTGGCACGCCATAGTGAAATGCTAAGGTTGGCGTGCCACGCCTTCGATACCAAGTGGCAAGCCCAGTCCTTGCTTTTGGTCCTGTGTACATTGGCGTGCCACGCCTGGTTGCTCAAGTGGCACGCCCAGTCTTCAATTGCCTTCAGCCCCTTCTTTGGATTGTTGTACCAGCGTGCCACGCCATGCTACTCAAGTGGCACGCTCATGGATTTGTGAACTCTTCAAGCTTGGCGTGCCACGCCTGGGTTCTCAAGTGGCACCCCCAAGTCACTTCTTGAGTCTGGCGTGCCACGCCTTCGACACCAAGTGGCACGCCATAGTGAAGGTTCTTCTTGGAATGGTGAGTTGGCATGCCACGCCCCTTTGCTCAAGTGGCACGCCCATAGTAATTGATGGGCCAGGCGTGCCATGCCCCTTTTGTGTCCTCCATTGTAGCTCTCTGGAATTTTGTATTAGCGTGCCACGCCCACATGCATGCTTGGACTTCTTCTCTGGACTTTAGTACCGGCGTGCCATGCCCAGCTCCTATCGTGCCACGCCAGTGCATTTTTGTGGTGTTTGCTTCAAGTGGCACGCTAGTTTCACACGCCCAGCTTCTTGTTTGTCTTCTACCCCATTTTTTGATGCTTTTCTCACCTGAAATTCAGCACAACTCATCTCAAAGTAGTGTACCATAATATTCATCAAATAATACATGAATTATACTGATCAAATGAGATTTATGCTCTTTTATGGTCTTCTTTATGCAAGAAATAAGGGTAGATGATGCAAGTCATCAGCTTCTCTAACCACCTCTGTAGGAAATAAACCTGCAGTAGCTACGGTTGAGGAATACAAAGCCAGGATGCCTTATCCTCAGAAACTCCGCCAAGTGGAATAGGATAAACAATTTGCCCGTTTTACAGACTATCTCAGAACTCTTGAAATAAAGATCCCGTTTGCAGAGGCACTTGAGCAAATACCCTCTTACGCTAAGTTCATGAAAGAGATCTTAAGTCATAAGAAGGATTGGAGAGAAACTGAAAAAGTTTTTCTCAGTGAAGAATGTAGTGCAGTTATTCTAACAAGCTTACCAGAAAAGCTTAAGGATCCCGGAAGCTTTATGATACCATGCACATTAGAGGGTACTTGTACCAAGACAGCTCTCTGTCACCTTGGGGCAAGTATCAATCTAATCCCTGCATCCACTATCAGAAAGCTTGGCTTGACTGAAGAGGTCAAACCAAACCGGATATGCCTTCAACTTGCTGATGGCTCCATTAAATATCCATCAGGCATAATTGAGGACATGATTGTCAAGGTTGGGCCATTTGCCTTTCCCACTAACTTTGTAGTGCTAGAAATGGAGGAGCATAAGAGTGCAACTCTCATTCTAGGAAGACCCTTCCTAGCAACTAGACGAACTCTCATTGATGTCCAAAAATGGAAAGTAACCATGAGAGTCAATGAGGATGAGTTCAAGTTAAATGCTGTCAAAGCTATGCAGCATCCAGACACATCAAATGACTGCATGAACGTTGATATTATTGACTCATTGGTGGATGAGATCAATATGACTGAGAATTTCGAATCAGAGCTAGAGGACACCTTTAAAGATGTTCAGCCTGATCTGGAGGAACCAGAGGAAACAAGAAAGCCTCTGAAAATTCCTCAGGAAGAGGATAAGCCTCATAAACCCAAGGTCAAACCACTACCACTGTCCCTGAAATATGCGTTTCTGGGAGAGGATGGCACTTTCCCTGTGTACATAAGCTTTGCCTTAGAGCCACAGGAAGAGAAAGCACTACTTCAGGTGCTAAGGACACACAAGACAGCTCTTGGGTGGTCCATAAGTGACTTTAAGGGAATCAGCCCAGCCAGATGCATGTACAAGATCCTATTAGAGGATGATGCTAAGCCAGTGGTCCAACCACAAAGGCGGCTGAATCCAGCCATGAAGGAGGTGGTACAAAAAGAGGTCACTAAATTACTAGAAGCTGTGATTATTTATCCTATTTCTGATAGCCTGATAAATCAGTATTTTATGGTTTATCTTGTGCTCATTTGAGTGGTTTTTATCAATTCTTTACCCACTTATTCATATGATTTGCATGGTTTTATATTCTCCTTCCTGATTTTGTGCTATGACTGAAAACATGTTTCTTTGGTCTTAATTTGCTAATATTAATCCTCTCTTATTACCATTAGATGCCTTGATATGTGTGTTAAGTGATTTCAGAGTTTATAGGGCAGGAATGGCTTAGAGGATGGAAAGGAAGCATGCAAAAATGGAAGCAATACAAGAAGTTGAAGGAACTGCAAAGCTGTCAGCCTGACCTCTTCGCACTCAAACGGTCATAACTTGAGCTACAGAGGTCCAAGTGATGCGGTTTCAGTTGCATTGGAAAGCTAACATCCGCGGCTTCAATTTGATATATAATTTGCCATAGCTGCCCCGACGTTAGGTGATGCAAACGCATGGACGATGCCTCCACGTCACTTTCCTGCGACGTGAACGTAACAGAAATTGTTGGGGGCGATTTCTGGGCTGTTTTTGACCCAGTTTTCAGCCCAAAACACACAGATTAGAGGCTATAAAGTGGGGGAATGCATCCATTCATAATCAAGCTTTCATATTCACAATTTTAGGATTAGATGTAGTTTTTAGAGAGAGAGGTTCTCTCCTCTCTCTTAGGATTAGGATTAGAATTAGGATTTCAACTTTATTATTTCAACTTACAACTTCAATCACAGGTTCAATGTTCCTTTTATTTATGAATATTCATGTTAGATTTGATTTCTTTTATTAATGCAATTCGAGGTATTTTCAGATTTAATTTTTCTTTGCTTTATTTACATGAATGCTTTTAATTTAATTTAGAATTCTTCCTTTTGGCTTTGGTTAAGTAATTGGTAACGCTTGAGCTGTCAAATAAAGCAGTGGTTGAAATTGGGAGTTGCTCCAATAACTCTAGTCTTTTCATAGGAATTGACTAGGACCTGAGGATTAAGCTAATTAATCCACTTGGTTTACCTTCATAGTTAGAGGTTAACAAAGTGGGATTAAAATCCAATTCTCATCACAATTGATAAGGATAGGACTTCCAGTGCTTATACCTTGCCAAGAGTTTTATTATTTATTTAAATTAATACAATTTACTTTCTTTCCATTTACTATTCTCGCTTTTTATCTTATACATTAAAACTCACAACCAATAATAAGAACACCTCCCTGCAATTCGTTGAGAAGACGACCCGAGGATTGAATACTTCGGTTATCAATTTTAAAGGGGTTTGTTACTTGTGACAACCAAAACGTTTGTAAGAAAGGTTGATTGCTTGGTTTAGTAACTATACTTGCAACGAGAGTTTACTATAACTTCTAAACCATCAATCTTCAGTTCTTTCAAAATGGCGCCGTTGCCGGGGAATTGCAAACGTGTGCCTTATTATTGGTTATTGTAAATATTTACTTTTAAATTGATTTTTTTTGAAAAAAAAATTTCAGATTTTTATTTTAAAAATTTTTATCTTATCATATCTTATTTTAAAAAAATCAATTTTCAATTTTCAATTTTAAAAAAAATTCAATTTTCAAAATTTAAAATTCAAATTTTAATTTTCAAATTAAAAAATTTGAATTTCAAATTGCTTTTATTTTTTGTTTTTAAATTTTCATTAACTAACTATGAGTTCTCACCTCTCTCGCTTTGAGTTTGGTTCCAATGTTGTTGTAAGGAATGGAAATTATAATAGGAACATGCATCAAGGTCAAAACAATCAGAGATGGAAGGAGCCACGAGGATCTGATCAAGAATTCCGGCAACAACACCTTCCACAGTACCACAGACAAAGACCATTCCACGATGCATACCAAGACAATAGTTATGGTGGACCCTTCCGTGACAACTAACATCCACCAAATTACTATAGTCAAGAGCCATTCCAGGGGGCATACGAAGATGATAGATATGATGGACCCCCATCATATGCCTATGAACCTCCTCAACACAACTTTGAACCACCACACTCACAAGGCAACTACCACCATTCACCTTCATATGATCCTAACCCACATCCACCATACCAACCACCTTATGAACCATATGAACCATATATAGAACCACCCCAATTCCAACCCAATTACTCCCAAGAACCACCACCTCCATATGCACCATATCCATACCCATCAATCCAAGAGCCTTATGGTCCTACTTATGATATCCAAGCGCAACAAGAATCACAGGATCGTCACAAGGAAATCGTGGATCAATTTCTTGCAACCCTTCACCAATTGAATCAAGTAATAAATCAATTATCTTCCCGACGTTCGGACACTCAAGAAACCCCCATGGCCTCATGTGGACAATCTAATGAAGAACGTAGCATGAAGGAGATATTAGAAACTCCAGTGGACAGTTCGGAGCATGACTTTGTACTGGAACAAGTGGAGGAAGCTGTAATTATTGAAGAGGAAGAAGTGGTTGCAAACTTAGGAGATGCTGACCCTCCATGGGAAAGTCAGGTTATGGAACCTCCTTCCAAGGAAATTGAAATTGATGCTGAAGAGGGTGTACAACCTCCAAGGCATATCATGGTTGAAGACTTGGAAGAGGTTGGTCAAGAGATGGAAATTAAAGAAGAAAAAGCACTACCTCCCATGCCCTTGGTAAGTAATAAAGAAGAGATTGAATTGGAAGAAAGCTACCAAGAGGAAGAGGTTGAAATTAAAGAAGTTTGCAAAGAGGTGGAAATTGTCAAAGAGCACAAGGGAGTGGAGCTAGAAATCACCTTGCCAAAGTTATTGGAGACCCCACCCCTTAAGTTGTCATCATCTTTCACAACATTCAAGTGGGTAAAATTCATATTCCTTAGCTTTCTAATCCCACTTGAATATGGGCTATTGGAGACGGATGGTCAACTTAGAGCTCTTTGTGGCATTAAGAGTAAGAGGAAAATGGCCAGTGGTAAGAATTGTCCTGCAAGGTTCATTATGGTTGGAAGCTTTAAGTTTAAACGCAAAGGTTGGTATAAAGCTCAACTGAATGGGTCTAGGAAGTTGTTTGGATGTCTCAGTGAGAATTCCGACTGTTCCCCACCCAAGTGGAAAAATGATGATCAACAAGAAGATGGGTGCAAAGGCAAGGTCTGGGACCCCGGAATTTAATCTAGAAATCAACACTCTTGGGGTCTTGTCACTTGCTTTAACTTACTTGAAGGCTTTCTGCGCCTAGTTTGGGATCCCAGAGGCCATTGGAATTACAAACATTGGTGGAGATTCCTGGATGAGTTCAAGCACAAGCCACCATAACAAAGAACTCTCCAAATGTCCAACTTAAGGACAATAACTAAAAGTGCTAGGTGGGAGACAACCCACCATGGTATGATCGTTCCTTTTACATTTTTATTTAGTTTTATTTGTTTTCGAGTTTTATTTTATTTTATTGTATTGAACCTGGAGTTTTGCATAACATTCATATTAGCATTGCATTCTGCATACTGCATTATAAAAAAAAAGAAAAAAAAAGCACTCACGCGACGCGGCAGCGTTGCTGACGCGTCCGCGTCACATGTGCGTTATGAAGAAGAAAAACCGAACAGAGAGTCACGCGGTAGAGTGGCTGGAGGCGTGCCTTTAGCACAAATCATCCCACGCGACCGTATCACTGACGCGTCCACATCACATGGGGAACCTGCCTCCCACGCATCCACGTCACTCACGCGGCCGCGTGACGTGGAAATCGACGTAAGAAAGGGTGCACGACCAAAAGTTGTGCGAGAGTGGTGCTGGACTGGTGCTGATCGCACACGCCTTACCACGCGGACGCATGGCTCACGCGTCCGCGTCATATCCCCATGATGGCCACTCACGCGATCGCGTTGACCACGCGACCGCGTCACCCTGGATTTTGGCAATACCAAATTTCGAACAGAGAGTTGTGGGACCGCGAGGCTGCACTCGGGCCAATCGCACAAATCAGGTCACGCGATAGCGTGACCCACGCGTCCACGTCACCTGACCTTATCGCGCACCACGTGACCGCGTCACCCACGCGTCCACGTCACATCCGGCGCACAGAATATCCCGATCAGCCAAAATATCTTATCTTTCTTTTCCCCAAATCCTATTTTCTCTTTTCCTTCCTTATTTCTTCCTTACTTCTTTTTCCCTTCTTTCCCTTCTCATTCTTCTTATTTTTCTTTTTGTTTATTTTATTTTAATTTATTTGCATACTTTCATTCATTGCATTATTTTTAGTGGTGTTAGAAATTTATTTGGGTCATTATTTTCTATATTTTTGTGGATTATTAAAGGAATTGTTTGACAATTATATATTACTTTTTAAAGGGTTGCTTGATCTATGCTACTCATGCCTTTGCCAGCATGCTAATAAACATCTTGCATTTAATTGTCATTACATGCACTTGCTATATTTCCATTGATGAACTTTTCACATGTAGTCATGACCATGTGTTAACGTCATTCTTCTTTATTGTGCATTGATTACCACCTTTCCCGCTCTCTTCCTTGCTCTACCCTTAGCTTTAAAGGTTACTTTCCTTTTTTCCTTTTCAGGATGGCCACCAAGAAGGGTAAAGAGAAAGCTACTCCGAAACCAGCGGCAAGGAAAGGAACAAAAAGAGCCCCAGCTGAGGAACCACATTCCCCATCCACTTGTACATCTTAGCATGCACCGAGGACGGTGCAATCTTTAAGTGTGGGGAGGTCGATACCGATCTCCATGGGTTAGTTACCTTCTTTTCAACACCAATACTCTATTTTCTTTGTTTGTTCATTATTGCATTTGCATGTTTAAATTGCATGTTTGTTTGATTTTATACATTTAGTCACTACTTGGTTAAAGTAATAAATTTCTTTTTAGGACTCTATTTTTGAAAAATTTCACTAATTTAAATTGGAAAAAAAATTTTATGTTAAAACTTGTTTGAAGTTGTATTTGGAACATGGTTTTTGAGCCATAGAACACACAACCTGTGAGATTTTGAGCTTATTTACATGGTTACATTATTTAACCATAATTATTTTATTCTTGTGTGTTTACTTCTCTATAATTGTAATCTATATTTTGTTTCATCCTATATGTCCAATGTTTATTATATTTATATGTTTGCATATGATTGAGGCCATTAATTGTTTAGCTCACTTATCCAAATTAAGCCTACCCTTTCAATTACCTTTGTTAGCCACGTTGAGCCTTTATATCCCATTTGTTCTATATTTTACCACATTACTAGCCTTAAGCGGAAAAATAATTATATACCCCAAACTGAATCTTTGGTTAGCTTAAGATAGAATTGTGTGTGCTAATTAAGTATGGGAAATTGCGGGAACAAAAGATAATAAGGGAATGTGTCATGATAATATAATGGAAATTTGGATACCTACTCATGTGAAACTATAAGAATTAAAAATCTATGTGCATTGATAAGCTATGTTTATTTTTATGCTTATATTAAAAAATACAAAAATAAAAAAAATATTCAATAAATAAATAAGGGGACAAAATTACCCCAACGTTAAGTTAAGAATTCAAAGATCAATGCATGTATGATAAAATTAAAATAAAAGTTGATACATGAGTATGGAATGTGAAAGGGAAATTCTGGGTAGCTA
>NC_029789.2:86677753-86684448 GCF_000816755.2 Arachis ipaensis
ATATATATATATATATATATGTTATGTTAAAGCTTGGGTTAATTAAAGATTCAGTCTATAAGCTCACTTAGCCATATATGTATTCTTACCATTACCTTGGCCCCATTACAACCTTGAAAAGACCTCATGATATTTGCATTGATATATTAAATGTTGTTGATTGGTTAGGAGAAGAACAAAAATTAGAGAGCATGATTAGAGAAGGATAGAGTGATTACCCTATACACTAGAGAGACTAGAGTATACATACATCATCAGTGAGGGTTCAATGCTTGAAATTCTATGTTCCCTGCTTTCATGAGCTATCTTCTTACAAGTTTACTTGCTTTTTATTGTATGATTTGAATTAGGGAAATCTGATTTATTTTTGTTTTGGAGAACTTGTTTACTTTTAACCATGTAGGTAGAAACATCTTAGCATGTAGTTGCATTCACATAGATAGGCTGCATTTCATGCATTCTACTATTCCTCTTCACCCTTATAGCTTTTCTTGAGCTTAGCATGAGGACATGCTAATGTTTAAGTGTGGGGAGGTTGATAATCCACTATTTTATAGTTTATCTTGTGCTCATTTGAGTGGTTTTTATCAATTCTTTACCTACTTATTCATATGATTTGCATGGTTTTACATTCTCCTTCTTGATTTTGTGCTATGACTGAAAACATGTTTCTTTGGTCTTAATTTGCTAATATTAATCCTCTTTTATTACCATTAGATGCCTTGATATGTGTGTTAAGTGATTTCAGATTATATAGGGCAGGAATGGCTTAGAGGATGGATAGGAAGCATGCAAAAATGGAAGGAATACAAGAAGTTGAAGGAACTGCAAAGCTGTCAACCTGACCTCTTTGCTCTCAAATGGTCATAACTTGAGCTACGGAGGTCCAACTGATGCGGTTCCAGTTGCGTTGGAAAGCTAACGTCTAGGGCTTCAATTTGATATATAATTTGCCATATCTGCTCCGACGTTAGGCGACGCGAACGCATGAATGACGCGCCCACGTCGTATCTGCAAATTGCAATCCGCGCGAATGCGTGGACGACGCCTCCGCGTCACTTTTCCGCGACCTGAACGTAACAGAAATCGTAGGGGGGATTTCTGAGCTGTTTTTGACCCAGTTTTTAGCCCAGAACACACAGATTAGAGGCTATAAAGTGGAGGAATGCATCCATTCATAATCAAGCTTTCATATTCACAATTTTAGGATTAAATGTAGTTTTTAGAGAGAGAGGTTCTCTCCTCTCACTTAGGATTAGGATTAGAATTAGGATTTCACCTTTATTATTTCAACTTACAACTTCAATCACAGGTTCAATGTTCCTTTTATTTATGAATATTCATGTTAGATTTGATTTCTTTTATTAATGCAATTCGAGGTATTTTCAGATTTAATTTTTCTTTGCTTTATTTACATGAATGCTTTTAATTTAATTTAGAATTCTTCCTTTTGGCTTTGGTTAAGTAATTGGTAACACTTGAGCTATCAAATAAAGCAGTGGTTGAAATTGGGAGTTGCTCCAATAACTCTAGTCTTTCCATAGGAGTTGACTAGGACCTGAGGATTAAGCTAATTAATCCACTTGATTTACCTTCATAGTTAGAGGTTAACAAAGTGGGATTAAAATCCAATTCTCATCACAATTGATAAGGATAGGACTTCCAGTGCTTATACCTTGCCAAGAGTTTTATTATTTGTTTAAATTAATACAATTTACTTTCTTGCCATTTACTATTCTCGCTTTTTATCTTATACATTAAAAACCCCAATTTACAAACTCACAACCAATAATAAGAACACCTCCCTGCAATTCCTTGAGAAGACGACCCAAGGTTTTTATACTTCGGTTATCAATTTTAAAGGGGTTTGTTACTTGTGACAACCAAAACATTTGTAAGAAAGGTTGATTGCTTGGTTTAGTAACTATACTTGCAACGAGAGTTTACTATAACTTCTAAACCATCAAACTTTAGTTCTTTCATAGCCCTGGGTGAGCCCTGTCCAAGTTGTACCCAAAAAGGGAGGCATGACAGTGGTTCACAATGAAAAGAATGAACTGGTTCCTACAAGAACAGTTACAGGGTGGCGTATGTGTATTGACTACAGAAGGCTCAATACAGCCACCAGAAAGGATCATTTTTCTTTACCATTCATTGACCAGATGCTAGAAAGACTAGCAGCTCATGACTACTACTTCTTTTTGGATGGCTATTTAGGTTATAACCAAATTGCAGTAGATCCTCAGGATCAAGAGAAAACAACATTTACATGTCCATCTGGAGTATTTGCCTACAGAAGGATACTGAAGAGCGGATAATTTATACGCTTTTTGGCATTGTTTTTAGTATGTTTTTAGTAGGATCTAGTTACTTTTAGGGATGTTTTTATTAGTTTTTATGTTAAATTCACATTTCTGGACTTTACTATGAGTTTGTGTGTTTTTCTGTGATTTCAGGTATTTTCTGGCTGAAATTGAGGGACTTGAGCAAAAATCAGATTCAGAGGTTGAAAAAGGACTGCTGATGTTATTGGATTCTGGAGCTACAAAACTCAAAATGGCGCGCTTCTAATTGCGTTGGACAGTAGACATCCAGAGCTTTCCAGCAATATATAATAGTCCATACTTTGGCCGAGTTTAGATGACGCAAAAGGGCGTTGAACGCCAGTTCTACGCTGCAGTCTGGAGTTAAACGCCAGAAACACGTCACGAACCAGAATTGAACGCCAGAAACACGTTACAACCTGGCGTTCAACTCTAGAAAGAGCCTCTGCACGTGTAACATTCAAGCTCAGCCCAAGCACACACCAAGTGGGCCCCGTAAGTGGATTTATGGTTCAATTACTTACTTCTGTAAACCCTAGTAACTAGTTTAGTATAAATAGGACTTTTTACTATTGTATTGAGATCTTCGGATCATCTTATGATTTTTAGTTCATCTTTAGATCATATTGATCACGTTTGGGGCCTAGCCATTCGGCCATGCCTGGACCTTTCACTTTTGTATTTTCAACGGTGGAGTTTCTACACTCCATAGATTAAGGTGTGGAGCTCTGCTGTTCCTCACGAATTAATGCAAAGTACTACTATTTCTCTATTCAACTCAACTTATTCCGCTTCTAAGATATTCATTCGCAATTCAATATGAATGTGATGAACGTGACAATCATCATCATTCTCATACGAACACGTGCCTGACAACCACTTCCGTTCCACCTTAGATTGGATGATTATCTCTTGGATCTCTTAATCAGAATCTTCGTGGTATAAGCTAGATTGATGGCGGCATTCATGAGAATCCGGAAAGTCTAAACCTTGTCTGTGGTATTCCGAGTAGGATTCAGGGATTGAATGACTATGACGAACTTCAAACTTGCGAGTGCTGGGCATAGTGACAGACGCAAAAGGATAGTAAATCCTATTCCGGTATGATCGAGAACCTCCAGATGATTAGCCATGCAGTGACAGCGTATCGGACCATTTTCACAGAGAGGATGGGATGTAGCCATTGACAACGGTGATGCCTCCAGATGATTAGCCATGCAGTGACAACGCATCGGACCATTTTCACAGAGAGGATGAGATGTAGCCATTGATGACGGTGATGCCCTCACATAAACTTTGCCATAGAAAGGAGTAAGACTGATTGGATGAAGACAGCGGGAAAGCAGAGATTCAGAGGAACGCAAGCATCTCTATACGCTTATCTGAAATTCTCACCAATGATATACATAAGTATTTTTATCTTTATTTTCTGTTTATTTATTATTTATTTTCGAAAACTCCATAACTATTTGATATCCGCCTGACTGAGATTTACAGGGTGACCATAGCTTGCTTCATACCGACAATCTCCGTGGGATCGACCCTTACTCACGTAAGGTTTTATTACTTGGACGACCCAGTGCACTTGCTGGTTAGTTGTGCGAAGTTGTGAAGTTATGTTTGGATCATGGTATTGTGCACCAGTTATTGGCGCCATTGCCAGGGAGAGAACGAACAACAAATTTTACAACCTCAGAGTAACAATTTTGCATGTACCATGTTTTTGGCGCCGTTGCCGGAGATTGTTCGAGTTTGGACAATTGACGGTTCATCTTGTTGCTCAGATTGGGTAATTTTTTTCTTATTTTATTTTTAAAAAGTTTTCAAAAAAAAAATTTTCAAAAAAATTTTCCTCTTTTTCATTTTTCCCAAAAAATATTTTCAAAAAAAAAAAATAATACATATATATTTTTTCTTCAGAATTTTTAAGAATGAATTCTAGAGTTTCATGAAGCATGTAGAATCCTGGCTGGCTGTAAAGCCATGTCCAAATTCCTTTGGATTGAGGATTCAACTAATCACTTCAATGCATGTAATAGCATACTAAAGCTTGGCTGGCTATTAAGCCATGTCTAACCCTCAGATTGGAGCTTTAGACTAAAGAGCACAAGATTCCTGGAATTCTTATTAAAAATTTTGGAATCCTTATTTTTCTTTTTCACATTAATTTTCGAAAAATCTAAAAAAAAATTTAGAAAATCATAAAAATAAAAAATATTTCATGTTTCTTGTTTGAGTCTTGAGTCAGATTTTAAGTTTGGTGTCAGTTGCATGTTCATCTTGCATTTTTCGAAAAAATCATGCATTCATGGTGTTCTTCATGATCTTCAAGTTGTTCTTGGTAAATCTTCTTGTTTGATCTTGATGTTTTCTTGTTTTGTGCCTTTTCTTGTTTTCATGTGCATTTTTGCGTTCATAGTGTCTGAACATGAAAGATTTCTAAGTTTGGTGTCTTATATATTTTCTTTGCATATAAAAATTTTAAAAAATATGTTCTTGATGTTCATCATGATCTTCAAAGTGTTCTTGATGTTCATCATGATATTCATAGCAGTCTTGCATGCATTCATTATTTTGATCCAAAATTTTCATGCATTGAGTCTTTTTCATGTTTTTCTCTTTCATCATTAAAAATTCAAAATTCAAAAAAAAATATATATATCTTTCCCTTTTTCACTCATAAATTTCGAAAATTTGGATTGACTTTTTCAAAAATTTTTAAAATCTAGTTGTTTTTATGAGTCAAATGAAATTTTCAATTTAAAAATCTTATCTTTTTCAAATCTTTTTCAAAAATCATATCTTCTCCATTTTTTTATTTTTGAAAATTTCAAAAATCTTTTCCAAAATATTTTCAAAATATTTTTCTTAATTTTATATCATATTTTCGAAAATCACATCATCAATTAATGTTTTGATTCAAAAATTTCGAGTTTGTTACTTACTTGTTAAGAAAGATTCAAACTTTAGATTCTAGAATCATATCTTGTGATTTCTTGTGAGTCAAGTCATTAATTATGATTTTAAAAATCAAATCTTTTTCAAAACTAATTCTAATCATATTTTCCTATCATATCTTTTTTTTTAAATCTTATCTTTTTCAAAAATTTGATTTTCAAATATCTTTTCTAACTTCTTATCTTCTTATCTTTTCAAAATTGATTTTCAAATCTTTTTCAACTAACTAATTGACTTTTTGTTTGTTTCTTATCTTTTTCAAAACTACTTAACTAATTCTCCCTCTCTAATTTTCGAAAATCTCTTCCCTCTTTTTCAAAAATTCTTTTTAATTAACTAATTGTTTCAATTTTTAATTTTAATTTTAATTTTATCTTAATTTTCGAAAATCATTAACTCCTTTTCAAAATTTATTTTTTTCGAAATTCCCTCTCTTCCGTCTCCTTCTATTTATTTATTCATCTACTAACACTTCTCTTCACCCAAAATTCGAACTCCTTCCTCTCCTCTGAGTTCGAATTCTTCTCTTCTACATTCTTATTCTTCTTTTCTTCTACTCACACAAGGGAACCTCTATACTGTGGTAAAAAGGATCCCTATTATTATTTTTCTGTTCCCTCTTTTTCATATGAGCAGGAGTAAGGACAGGAACATTCTTGTTGAAGCAGAGCCTGAACCTGAAAGGACTCTGAAGAGGAAACTAAGAGAAGCTAAAATACAACAATCCAGAGATAACCTTACAGAAATTTTCGAACAGGAAGAGGAGATGGCAGCCGAAAATAATAATAATGCAAGGAGGATGCTTGGTGACTTTACTACACCTAATTCCAATTTACATGGAAGAAGCATCTCCATCCCTACCATTGGAGCAAACAATTTTGAGCTGAAACCTCAATTAGTTTCTCTAATGCAACAAAACTGCAAATTTCATGGACTTTCATCTGAAGATCCTTTTCAGTTCTTAACTAAATTCTTGCAGATCTGTAATACTGTTAAGGCTAATGGAGTTGATCCCGAGGTCTTGACAAACCCCATTTGTAGGGTTTATCTTGTATTGATTTTTGGGGATTTTATCACCTTTTACCCATATTTATTCAAGAAATAGCATGGTTTTGTATATTCTCCTTTAATTGTGCTTGAATGTGAAAACATGCTTTTTAGGACTCAAAATAGCTAAATTTAATTCACCTTGATTCTATTGATGCGGTTCCAGTTGGGTTGGAAAGCTAACATCCGGGGCTTCGAAACGATATAAGATTTGCCATAGTTGCATCGCGCATATTGGCGCGCACGCGCACGGTACGCGGACGCGCCAATGGTGGCACATGACCCACTTAATGCAAACGTGGCCAGCGATTTTAGAAGCCTTGTGGGCCCAATCCAACTCATTTCTGATGCTATTTAAGCCAAGGA
>NC_029789.2:86684473-86690585 GCF_000816755.2 Arachis ipaensis
TTCACTCGATTGTTTCACTTAGGAACTAATAAGTTATTAAAGGTGAGAAAGGTGAACAACGTGTTGTGCGAGGTACCAACGAACTTCAACTAGGTTACAAAGGAACTCTACTAGGGAACTGAGAACAAGGAGAACCTATTATACTAATCCTAGTATACCGAGAACCTAACTATCTGTACTTATAAGAAGGTACCCTCCAACACCACCTTTCACCATAAGTAGAACACCAACTTTTAAAAGTATGTAAACACCAACTTTTAAAAGTATGTTAACTCCACCAAGTAGAACCATTATTGTACCTCCCCCACCGAGAACCTTCACCACTACAACTCTACCACCACCGAGATATACACCAAGTATACCGAGTATGCCAACAACATTACCACCTATACCTACTCCCAGTATACTTCCACCAACCACTTTTCACCGAAAACTCATACCAACTCCCAATACAACTCCCATACCGAGTATCCGTATACCACCACCAAGAACTTTCAGTGTTCCCTCAAGTGGTATCGGTAATCTAACTATACGTAGTTTCTTACCGAGAAGAAGTATCACATAACCACCTCCAACAACGGTACTTCTAACTAGTACACGTACACCGAGAAGGGTGGAAACCAATAGGGTAAGAACTATGTGTAGAAGTAACATCGGGGGTAATGGATGTTGTATCAACATTAGTGTGAGTATCGGTTTCACTCTTAAGTACTATCGTTCTCTTTTATTTTTATTTTAGTTTATTCTTCGTTCTTTTAATTTAGGATTTTTGATCATTCTTGATTGTTTCTTCGTTTTCCGTTTGTATAAGTGTTATAAGTGTATATATATTATTGGTTATTGTATTGTGGTAACGTTAAGGGGCCGTTGCCGCGGTAAAACTGCTAACCTAAAAACTACCATATCTTAAAGTGTTTACTTAAGAGCAACGTTCATATCAAAGATTTGGTTAGTGATTAGGAAAGTATGTTTTTCAACAAACAGTGATCATGTTTGGGGATTTTAAATATTTGGCTTCATAACCTGGAGCCCAGCAAGAGGGATCCTTAATGTTATTTCACAGAACAATAACCAATACTCAATAAAACCCCAAAACCTATTCTTCGTACTTTTCATTTACCGTTACTTTTATTTGATTGTTGATAGCCTTATATATATATATATCCTTACCCTTACCTTAGCCCCATTACAACCTTGAAAAGACCTCATGATGTTTGCATTGGTACATTAAATTTTTATTGATTGGTTAGATGAAGAACAAGGTTTAGAAAGCATGACTAGAGAAGAGTAGAGTGAATAACCCTATACACTTGAGAGACTAGAGTGATATACACTACCAGTGAGGGTTCAATGCTTGATTCTATGTTCCCTGCTTTCATAAGCTATCTCTTTCAAGTTTACTTGTCTTTTATTGTATAATTTAAATTAGTGAAATCTGGTTTATGTTTATCTTGAAGAGCTTATTTACTTCTAACCAAGTAGGTAGAAACATTTTTGCATGTAGTTACATTCATAGGTTGCATTTCATACCATTCCTCTTCATCTTTATAGCTTCTCTTGAGCTTAGCATGAGGACATGCTAGTGTTTAAGTGTGGGGAGGTTGATAAACCACTATTTTTTGGTTTATCTTGTGCTCAATTGAGTGGATTTCATCAACTCTTTACCCACTTATTCATATTATTTGCATGATTTTACATTTGCCTTCCTAATTATGTGCTTTGATTGAAAACATGCTTCTTTGATCTTATATTTGCTTATTATTAATCCTCTCTTATTACCATTAGATGCCTTGATATGTGTGTTAAGTGTTTTCAGATATTATAGGCAGGAATGGCTTGGAGGATGGAAAGGAAGCATGCAAAAGTGGAAGGAATACAATAAGTTGGAGAAATTGCTAAGTTGTCCAGCCTGACCTCTTCGCACTCAAACGGCTATAACTTTAGCTACAGAGGTCCAAACGATGCGGTTTTAGTTGTGTTGGAAAGCTAACGTCTAGGGCTTCGATTTGATTTATAATACGATATAGTTTCTTTGACGCTAGGTGATGCGACCGCGTGATCCATGCGGCCGCATTGCAATGACGGAAATCCAGCGTGGCAAAATTCGAAACCAGCGAATTCTGGACTGTTTTTGACCTAGTTTGCAACCCAGAAAACACAGATTAGAGGCTATAAAGTGGGGGAATACATCCATTCATAGGAGGCTCTGATAATTCATAATTTTAGGAGTAGATATAGTTTTTAGAGAGAGAGGTTCTCTCCTCTCTCTTAGGATTAGGATTTAGGATTTCTCTTAGTTTTAGGAGTGACTCTCAATCCCAGGTTCAACGTTCTTTTACTTTATATTTATCTCTTACGTTCAGATACTTTAATGCTTATATTAGTTATGTTGCCTATCTGGCTTATGCTACATTCATGTTATGATTTTCTTAATTGATATTATTTGAGGTATTCCAGATTTAAGATTGCTTTGCTTTATTTATATTGATGCTCTGTTTAAGATTGCTTTTAATTTAAATTAGTTACTTTCTCCCTTTTGGCTTTGGTTAGGTAATTGGTAACACTTGAGTTGTCAAACTCAAGAGTGGTTGAAATTGGCAGATTTTGCTTTAGCTAGGATTGCTCTAACACTAGTCTCTCCACAGGAGTTGACTAGGACTTGAGGATCAAGCTAATTAGTCCACTTGACTTAACTAAGTGGGAGAAAAATCCAATTCTCATTACAACTGATAAGGATAACCAGGATAGGACTTCCGGTTCTCATACCTTGCCAAGAGTTTATTTTACAGTTTTTTATTTATTTTTATTGCTTTGAAAATATACCTGTGCCCATTGCCCAAACTCCAAATTTTCCCAATTTACAATCTTCATAACCAGTAATAAGAACATACTTCCCTGCAATTCCTTGAGAAGACGACCCGAGGTTTGAATACTCGGTTAACAATTTTTAAGGGGTTTGTTACTTGTGACAACCAAAACGTTTGTATAAAAGGACTTTTGAAGGTTTAGAAACTATACTTGCAACGAGGATTTATCCGCAATTTCTAGACCACGCAAAAGTTCTCTCATCACCTACCAAGAACATTGAGTTGCTATTCTTCTTACCTTGGATTGTCAATCTCTATTGCATGATTCTTTTCTTGCTTGGGGACAAGCAAGGTTTAAGTTTGGTCTTGTGATGACATGTCATCATGTCATGTTTTTCTATGCTTTTTCATACAAGAAATTTGTGATTAGTGCTTAAATATTGCATTCTTTGGTGCTTAAATGTTATATTTTCTTGATCTTTTGATTTTATAAATTTTGTAGGAAATAAGAAGAAAAAGAAGCAAAAAGCACAAAATAAGCTAAAAAGGAGAAAAAAAGAATTTTGGGCACGCTTTGAAGATTGAGCACAATTTGGAACTTTAGGCCACACTTTTAAAAGCGTGGCCCATGACCATGAAGCATTGGCATTAGCATTAATGCCTTATGCATGCATTATCATGAGTTAATAAATTAAAGCATGCATGCATTTAATGCCACCATGAACCATGCATTATTAACATTTGCATTAATTATAAATGAATGAATGTTACGTTAGCTTACTCATGCTAGTATACTTAATGTCATCATTGATTTATTCATGCATTCATTAAATGAATAGGCTTTACGTTACTTAGCATGACTAAGTGATATAGTATAGTTAAAATAAAGCCAATGCATGCATGACTCATTTAATTGCTAATGCCAATGCCAAGTGAATTTATGCAATGAATGCTACGGCATTATTAATAAAACAAATGAAAGCTAGCGTTCATGAAAGAAAAGGCCATAGCGCTGCGTTGGCTTTAATAACCGAGCGCTACTTAGGCCAAGGAAAAGCAATGCTCATCCAAGGAGTAAAAGGAAGTATGGCATCAAGGCAGCAAAGGCTCTAGATCAAGGGCCAAGGGAGCAAGGCATGGAGCTAAGTTAACTTAGTTAACTGAGCACCCAAGAGAGCAAGACAAAAGCATTGAGCTCAGTTAACTAAGTTAACTTTATCGGGCTCTCCTCAAAGAAAATCAAAGTGCAACATTTGGAAAGGCTTTAACAAGGGTTCGAACCAAGCACCGAAGGGACCAAGAGAAGTGCTTATGCAAGGAAAAATACACAAAACGCACTCACAAAGGTTCGAACTCAAGGCCTCACACTCAAAGGTGGAGCGCTACACAAGGAATATAAAGGGAGCTCAGTTAACTTTTCCAACTGAGCTCTACCTTTGTTTTCTTCACAAGGAAAATTGGAGCTGAATTGCTCCCACTAAGGATCAAAGAGAGGACCCTTCTATGCGCACAAAGGAAAGCTCAGTTCACTTTCCTAACCGAGCACTACTCCCCCAAGCACTCCAACAATGTGACACGGGCAAGGATCAAAGGGGGCAGGAACAAGGAAGGCTTGGTGCGCACAAATTGGCACGCCACAAGCAAATAGAGAGCTCGGTTCACTTAGTCAACTGAGCCGTTCCCTGGGAGTAGCACCCATGGTCCAAAATTCAATTAAAAATCAAATTGGATTCAATTCTTCACCAATTGAACCAAGGCCAACTGGACCCATCTCTCTTCAAATCCAAAGCAAGCAAAGCCCACATCATCACTCAAAGGCATAAGAACAAGTTAGAATAGAAAATTTTTTTAACTTGTAATTTGTTTTTAATTTCAATTTTATTTTTGATTTTCACTTTGTAAAGCCTATATAAGGCATCATTTTTATCTTTGTAAGGAGACTGGCTCCAATAGAGAGTAGTAGTAGAGAGCTCACTTTTACATCTTAACTTGAATTGGAGAATTGAAAGAATTCTGTTTCAATTCTCACCTTGAATTCTCTCTTGTTCTTTTACTGCATAATTCAAATTTCATTTGTTGTTTTAAATCTTCTTCTTCTGCAACTTTAGCTTTTCTATTTTGGATCTTGAATTGAGGTTGAAGAGCTCCATTGATTCAAATTCTGAGAATCATCTTCCACTCTTCCTCTCAATTGATCTAAGGATTGGGTTTTAATCGTCTCTGCCATTTTAAACCTCATTTTCTTCTACAATATATTTTCTGACTGAGCAAAGGAGAATTGAGATCCAGATTTGCTTCCTGAGTTCATTGCTCTTCTTAGATCCTCAAATTATCTTTTAGATTTTACAATTGAGCTAAGTTTCTTTCTGTCTTGTTCTTCAAGCAATTTTTCATTTCTGTTTGAATCTGCTGCACTTACTTCATCTTTTACTTCTCTGCTTGATTGCACTTTACATTTTCTTGTTGAAGTTTTAATTCCCAACACCCAATCCCTTTTACTTTTCATGCAATTTAATTATTCTGTCTAAGTGCTGCTGGCATCTATGGAGTGTAGAAACTCTACCGTTGAAAATACATAAGTGAAGGTCCAGGCATGGCCGAGATGGCCAGCCCCCTAAACAAGATCAATAGTCTCCTAAGATGAACAATGGAATAAAACTGAGACCAAAGATGTCAAATACAATAGTAAGAGGTCCTATTTATAATAAACTAGTCACTAGGGTTTACATGAGTAAGTAATTGATGCATAAATCCACTTCTGGGGCCCACTTGGTGTGTGCTTGGGCTGGGCTTTAAGTGTTGCACGTGCAGAGGCCATTTGTAGAGTTGAACGCCAGTTTCTGTGCCAGTTTGGGCGTTCAACTCTGGTTTTGGACCCTTTTCTGGCGCTGGACGCCAGATTTGGGCAGAAGGCTGGCGTTGAACGCCAGTTTACGTCGTCAATTCTTGGCTAAAGTATAGACTATTATATATTGCTGGAAAGCCCTGGATGTCTAATTTCCAACGCAATTAGAAGCGCGCCATTTCGAGTTCTGTAGCTCCAGAAAATCCACTTTGAGTGCAGGGAGGTCAGAATCCAACAGCATCAACAGTCCTTTCTCAACCTCTGAATCTGATTTCTGCTCAAGTCCCTCAATTTCAGCCAGAAAATACCTGAAATCACAGAAAAACACACAAACTCATAGTGAAGTCCAGAAATGTGAATTTAACATAAAAACTAATGAAAACATCCCTAAAAGTAACTAGATCCTACTAAAAACATACTAAAAACAATGCCAAAAAGCGTATAAATTATCCGCTCATCA
>NC_029789.2:86691916-86692859 GCF_000816755.2 Arachis ipaensis
GAAAAAAAACAAAAAAAGGCTATGCTTTTTACCACACCAAACTTAGAATGTTGCTCGCCCTCGAGCAAAAGAAGAAAGAATAGAAGAATAAGAAGAAGATATGGAGGAGATGGATGGGAGTGTGTATTCGGCCATATGGGTGGGATTGGGTGGGAGAGAGATGTTGAATTTTTGAAGGTAGTGGGTGTATGGATGTAAGTGGTAAATGGAAGAAAAAGGTGATCATGAATGGAAAGAGAGATGACGAGGTAGGTGGGGATCCTGTGGGATCCACAGATCTTGAGGTGTCACGGCATTTACATCCCTGCACCAATTTAGGCATGTAAAATGCCCTTGCACACAACTCTGGGCGTTCAGCGCCAGGTTGGTGCCTATTTTGGGCGTTCAACGCCCCTTTGCTGCCATTTCTGACGTTGAATGCCAGAACCATGCTTGTTCTGGGCGTTCAGCGCCAGGATGCTCCCATTCTGGGCGTTCAGCGCCAGAACTATGCTCTGTTCTGGCGTTTGAACGCCAAACAGATGCTCCTCCAGGGTGTGATTTTTCTTCTGCTGTTTTTGGTTCCGTTTCTAATTTTTATATTTATTTTGTGACTCCACATGATCATTAACCTAAGAAAACATGAAAAACAATAAAAATAAGAATTAGATAAACATTGGGTTGCCTCCCAACAAGCGCTTCTTTAATGTCAATAGCTTGACAGTGGGTTCTCATGGAGCTTCACAGATGTGCAGAGCTTTGTTGAGGCTCTCCAACACCAAACTTAGAGTTTGGATATGAGAGTTCAACACCAAACTTAGAGTTTGACTGTGGGGGCTCTGGTTGACTCTGCTGGGAGAGAAGCTTTTCCTGCTTCCTCTCAATGGTTGCAGAGGGAGATCCTTGAGTTTTGAATACAAGGGAGTTCTCATTCCATTGAAGGACTATTTCACCTCTGTCAACA
>NC_029789.2:86694245-86694844 GCF_000816755.2 Arachis ipaensis
ATCCCAAGAGTTCAGGCTGTCTTTAGGTTGAGAATCCAACCATAATCTAGCTCTGTCTCTTACAGCAAAAGGGAAAAGCATTAGCCTGTAGACTTCAGGATCTATTCCATTAGTCTTAACAGTATCACATATCTGCAAGAATTCAGTTAAGAACAGAAAAGGATCTTCAGATGGAAGTCCATGAAACTTGCAGTTCTGCTGCATTAGAGAAACTAATTGAGGTTTCAGCTCAAAATTGTTTGCTCCAATGGCAGGAATGGAGATGCTTCTTCCATGTAAATTGGAATTAGGTGCAGTAAAGTCACCAATCATTCTCCTTGCATTGTTGTTGGGTTCGGCTGCCATCTCCTTTACTTGTTCGAAATTTTCAATCAAGTTGTCTCTGGATTGTTGTAATTTAGCTTCTCTTAATTTTCTCTTCAGAGTCCTTTCAGGTTCTGGATCAGCTTCAACAAGAATGCCTTTTTCTCTGTGCCTGCTCATAAGAAAGAGGAGAGAAAAAGAAAAGAAGAGGAATCCTCTATGTCACAGTAAAGAGGATCCTTATTGTTAGTAGAAGAAAAGAAGAAGAAAATCTGAACTCAGAGAGAGAGAGGGTT
>NC_029789.2:86696012-86697614 GCF_000816755.2 Arachis ipaensis
GATCACAGGATCAAAATACAATCCAGGATCCAAAGATGGTCAAAAAGACGTCTAATACAGTAGTAAAAGGTTCTATTTATAATAAACTAGCTACTAGGGTTTACATGAGTAAGTATTTGATGTATAAATCCACTTCCAGGGCCCACTTGGTGTGTGTTTGGGCTGAGCCTAAGTGTTGCACGTGCAGAGGCCATTTGTGGAGTTGAACGCCAGTTTTTGTGCCAGTTTGGGCGTTCAACTCTGGTTTTGGATCCTTTTCTGGCGCTAGATGCCAGATTTGGGTAGAGAGCTGGCGTTGAACTCCAGTTTACGTCGTCAATTCTTGGCCAAAGTATGGACTATTATATATTGCTGGAAAGCCCTGGATGTCTACTTTCCAACGCAATTAGAAGCGCGCCATTTCGAGTTCTGTAGCTCCAGAAAATCCACTTTGAGTGCAGGGAGGTCAGAATCCAACAGCATCAGCAGTCCTTTCTCAACCTCTGAATCTGATTTCTGCTCAAGTCCCTCAATTTCAGCCAGAAAATACCTGAAATCACAGAAAAACACACAAACTCATAGTGAAGTCCAGAAATGTGAATTTAACACAAAATCTATTAAAAACATCCCTAAAAGTAACTAGATCCTACTAAAAACATACTAAAAACAATGTCAAAAAGCGTATAAATTATCCGCTCATCAGCTGCTTAGTGCTTTCCTTTAAATTTCCTGCACCTAATCCCCTTTGCATTTGATGCAATTTACATTTCTTGCCATTTAAGTTTCTGCAATTTACATTTCTTGCTCTTTAAGTTACTTGCAATTTTACTTTCTGCACTTTAAATTTTCTTGTCATTTACTTTCTGTTGGCTACATTTCATCCTATTTCACTTCAATGTTAGTGATGAGATATTTTGATGAGAAACGAATCTCTCCCAAAACACCCAAAACTAGCCGGCAAGTGTACCGGGTCGTATCAAGTAATAAAAACTCACGGGAGTGAGGTCGATCCCACAGGGATTGAAGGATTGAGCAATTTTAGCTTAGTGGTTGATTTAGTCAAGCGAATCAAGTGTTGGTTGGGTGATTTGTGATTTGCAGAATGTAAATTGCATGAAATCAAAGAGAGCGGGAAAGTAAATTGCTGAAACTTAAAGAACAAGAAATTAAATAACAGAAACTTAAAGTGCAAGAAATGTAAATTGCTTGAAATGTAAAGGGGATTGGGATGTGGATTTGCAGAATTTAAACAGGGAAAAACTAAAGTGCATCAAACAGAAGAATAAAAGGGAATTGGGATTGAACCGGAAACAAAGCAGTAAAGTAAATGAACATAAGAGGCAGTAAACAGAGAATTGAAATGAGAATTTAGATCTCAGGACCCAGAGACTAGAAAACCAAGTCTAGATCTCAATGCCTTCCTAGATCCAACAAGAACAATAGCAAGGAAATTGTAAATTGCAAAGAAAAGAGATGAAGAACAATAAACCGGAAATGAAATTCAGTAAATAAAGCAGAGAGATCCAAGATTGAGATTGAAACAGAATTTCTTCAATTCTCCAATCCAAGATTCAAGACAAAAGTAAAATGAAATTGCAAGTAAAAGGAAACAAAGAAATTCAA
>NC_029789.2:86697700-86735745 GCF_000816755.2 Arachis ipaensis
TGGCCTTCCCCCTTTGTGATTTAAGTGCCAACGTTAGCCTCCAAGTTCGGGGGCTAACGTTGGCGCAAACGTTGGTGCCCAGGGGAAGTGATTCACATGCCCAACGTTAGCCTCCAAGTTAGGGGGCTAACGTTGGGGCTAACTTCATGAAACCCGGTTCAATTTTCACTTATTCCATTGTCCTCTCTTCACTCCTAGCCATTCCTCTTTGCTTCAACCTTTCTCCATGCCTTCTTCACCTATCATTGATCAACCAAACTAATCAAAGTTTTGCTCAAAATCATGAGGTATTCAATCTTCCACAATATGCAACAATTATAGCTTAAAACCTCATGAAATGGCATGAATTCACATATGGTTGGTTCAATCAAGGGAAACATGAAATTCTACTCAATTAGCTTGCTTGTAGCTTAAGAAAGTGCATAATTCTAATGAAAACAAAAGAAAAAGACTAGCTAAAATGGGCTAAGATGACTTGTCATCAGTTAGCTTGACTAAACTAATCACCCACTAAAGTTTCTTGATCCATCAATCCTTGTGGGATCGACCTCACTCTAAGTGAGTTTTACTACTTGATGCGACCCGGTATACTTGCCGGTTAGTTTTAGGTGTTGGAATTTCGGTTCCAAACCATCAATAAACATGTTACAAATTTTCATCACTCACATTCAATTTCCAAAAATTTAATAATCTTCTAAATCCTTTTTCAATTTTCTTTCGAATCCCTTCCAAATCTTTTTCAAAAACTCATTTATCTTTCCAATTCTTTCCAAATCTTTTCCAACTCATCATATCTTCTTTTAATTCTAAGATGCATCAACAAATTTTTAGATTTAACTTCTTTATATATTTCTCATATCTTTTGAATTTTAAAATCTCATCTTTTTCATATCATGATTCATTTTTTTTACCAATCATATCTTTCTATCAGATCTTTTTCAAAATTTTCGAAACCCCACCCCTCCACCTTTAAATACACGTTTGGCCACCCCCTTTCCTCCACAACTTGAATTTGGCTCTCCTCATATTCCTCTCCTTTCCTTTATTTTGCTTGAGGACAAGCAAACCTCTAAGTTTGGTGTGTTTTTCCATGATCACCGAGCTAAGACTCATTAAGATCATGGCTCCTAAGGGAAAACAAACCACTGCAAGAGGCAAGAAAGAGAATACTCCAAAGCCACTTTTGAATCAAGAGAGGTTCTTAACCAAAGAACATGCAGACCATTACCATAAAATAATGGGTCTGAGGTCAGTGATCCCAGAAGTTAAATTCGATATGAAAGAAGATGAATATTTGGAGATCCAAGAGTAGATTCAAAATAGAGGCTGGGAAATTCTAGCTAATCCTGAGACAAAGGTGGGAAGAAACATGGTTCAGAAATTCTACTCAAATCTGTGGCTGACAGATAAGCAGAGAATGACTGGAACTACCTTCCATGCCTTTCGAACTATGGTCAGGTGGAGGATTATTTACTTTCACCTTGACAAAATAAGAGAGGTCTTCAAGCTGCCTCAACTGCAAGATGATCCAGAATCCTTAAATAGAAGAATGGTGAGAATAGATAAACAGTTGGACCAAGTTCTAGAGGACATATGTCTCTCTAGAGCCAAGTGGATAACCAACTCAAAAGGTGTCCTAAACCAACTCAAGAGAGGAGATCTCAAACCAGTCACTAGGGGCTGGCTTGACTTCATTAGGCATTCTATACTGCCCACTAGCAATCGCTCTGAGGTCACTGTCAAAAGAGCAGTGATGTTTTATTACATTATGCTGGGAAACGAAGTGGAGATTCATCATCTAATTTCTTGTGGGATCTACACAATTGCAAATAAGAACTCCACTGAAGCCAAATTGGCTTACCCAAGCTTAATCTCTCTTCTATATAAAGATATCGGGGTAAAGATGGGAGTGGATGAGTTCATCCCAGTCGAGCATCTAATCACCAAGAAGTCAATGGAATGACAACAAGTGCAAGATAACCGCATCAAAAGGAGGGCGCAGGAGTTCCTCCCAGAAATCCCTCAGATTGACTACTGGACCCATCTAGAAGCATCTGTCACCAAGCTGCAAGAAGCTATGGATCAACTTAAGGAAGAACAGCAAAATCAAAATAGCATGCTTTGCAAGCTGCTTAAGGAATAGGAGAAGCAAGGGCGTGAGCTACAGGAGCTGAAGCACCAGAAGCTCTCCCTTGAAGCGCCAGGCGCCCCACAAATTGAAGGAGTACTTGCCTCCCCAAATGCAGGTTGTTGAGTCCTAACTCTGTGATAACTTTTGTTATTAGAGATCTATTTTAAGAGTCATTTATGTTATGTTTTTAAGTTTCTGTCTTCTATCGGTCTGCTTTTATGTTTATTTTAAGTCTTACTTTTATGATTAATAAAATTTAGAGTCTATGCCTTAAAGCTATGAATGTCCTATGAATCCTTCACCTTTCTTAAATGAAAAAATGGTTTTAATTACAAAAGAACAAGAAGTACATGATTTCAAATTATATCTTGAAATTAGTTTAATTATTTTGATGTGGTGACAATACCTATTGTTTTCTGAATGAATGCTTGAACAGTGCATATTTTTGAATTTGTTGTTTATGAATGTTAAAAATTGTTGACTCTTGAAAGAATAATGAAAAAGGAGAAATGTTATTGATAATCTAAAAAATCATAAAATTGATTCTTGAAGCAAGAAAAAATAGTGAAAAAAAAAGATAGAGAAAGAGAAAAGCAAGAAGAAAAAGCCAATAGCCCTTTAAACCAAAAGGCAAGGGTAAAAAGGATCCAAGGCTTTGAGCTTTAATGGATAGGAGGGTCCACAAGAATAAAATCCTGGCCTAAGCGGCTAAATCAAGCTGTCCTTAACCATGTGTTTGTGGCGTGAAGGTGTCAAGTGAAAAACTTGAGACTGAGCTGTTAAAGTCGTGGTCCAATGCAAAAAGAGTGTGCTTAAGAGCTCTGGACACCTCTAACTAGGGGCTCTAGCAAAGTTAAGTCATAATCTGAAAAGGTTCACCCAGTTATGTGTCTGTGGCATTTATGTTTCCGGTGGTAATACTGGAAAACAAAGTGCTTAGGGTCACGGCCAAGACTCATAAAGTAGCTGTGTTCAAGAATCAACATACTGAAATAGGAGAATCAATAACACTATCTGAATTCTGAGTTCCTATGGAAGCCAATCATTCTGAACTTCAAAGGATAAAATGACATGCTAAAACTGTTCAGAAGCAAAAAGGCTACAAGTCCTGCTCATTGTAGTACAAGACTCGGTTGAAGAAGAAGCAGCTCAACAAAGGAATGGAGCACCAAGAGATGCAGAAGCTGCAAGTGGCGCCATTCATATTCCATTTCCACACCTTGCTAGGAAGCCCAGAAAGCAGATGGAACTAGACCCTAAAATGGTAGAAATATTCAAAAAGGTTGAGGTAACCATTCCACTTTTTGATACCATTCAGCAGGTACCTAAATATGTTAAGTTTCTAAAGGATTTATGCATGCATAAAGATAAATTACAGGATTTAGAAACTATTCCTTTAGGTAGTTCCATTTCTGCTTTAGTGGGTGATATACCTGAAAAATGTAGTGACCCAGGTCCATGCATGGTTACTATTACTATAGATGGTGTGCAATTTTCTGATTGTATGTGTGATTTAGGAGCGTGTGTTAGTATAATGCCATTGTCTGTATATGATGCTTTGAGGCTCCCTCCCTTAAAAAGGTCGGCAGCTCGTTTTGTTTTGGCAGATAAAAGCATTATCTTTATAGTTGGAATTGCCGAGGACGTGCTGGTGAGTATTAAGGGGCTCATCATATTTCCCGTTGATTTCTATATTTTGGAGATGCCCTCTAGTGACTCAGGAAGACCATCATCCATCCTACTTGGAAGGCCATTCCTGAAGACTTCAAAGTTCAAGCTGGATGCCTTCTCAGGAACTTACTCTTTTGAGATAGATGGCAGGATAGTGAGCTTCAATTTGGATGAAGCTATGAAGCATCCCCCTAAAGATCATTCCATCTTCCAGTGTGACATCAATGATGAGACTGTAGCTGCAGTTCACCAGGAGAAAGTAGAAGAGCGGCACATGGAGCAAGATGCAAGTGTGGGACACCCCCTGGACACAATGAGGACACTTTGCCATCATTACTAGCTATAGATGATCCAGTGCCTAGCCATGAGCAGAAAATGGAGTTGAAGCCCCTTCCACCCCACCTCAAGTATGCTTACCTTGAGGATAATCAGAAGCTCCCAGTTATCATTGCAAGGGAACTCACTTCCCAACAAGAGGAGCAACTGCTTAGTGTGCTGAGAAGACACAAGAAAGCAATTGGGTGGAGCTTGGTGGATATAGTAGGCATCAGCCCTCAAGTTTGTGAGCACAGAATATTCTTAGAAGAGGGAGCAAGGCCTGTCCGTCAACCTCAGAGCCAGTTGAACCCCACCATCTTAGAAGTTGTCAAGAAAGAAGTGGCCAGGCTGCTTGAAGCATATATCATCTACCCCATCTCAGATAGTGAATGGGTCAGTCCAGTACAAGTGGTGCCCAAGAAGTCTGGGGTCACAACAGTGAAGAATGAGCATGGAGAGCTCATGGCAACTGATGAGCGGATAATTTATACCCTTTTTGGCAGTATTTTTATATAGTTTTTAGTATGTTTTAAGTGCTTTTTATTATATTGTTATTAGTTTTTATTCAAAAATCATATTTCTGGAATTTACTATGAGTTTGTATGTTTTTCTGTAATTTCAGGTATTTTCTGGCTAAAATTGAGGGACCTGAGCAAAAATCTAATCCAGAGGCTGAGAAAGGACTGCAGATGCTGTTGGATTCTAACCTCCTTGCACTCGAAATGGATTTTTTGGAGCTACAGAAGTCCAATTGAACTGCTCATCCTCTGTCATCCTTTGTCGGCTGCTCATCCTCTGTCAGCTGTTCTTTTCTTGGCTTTCTGCTGCTTTGAGTTGAGGTATTCAATGTTTTTCCACTTCTTAATTGAACTGCTTGGCACTCTTCTGTTATCTGTTTTGATAACTGCTGTTTTGTCTGATTCAATTGTGATTCCATATCCTTGTTAGCTTTTTTGGTTTCTTGTAGCATCTCCTTAAATTCTGCTAACTTCCTTGTTATAGAAGATAGTTGCTGATTGAGTTCAGCAACTTGTTCCTAAGGACTAAAGTCAGTTAATACTGCCTTAGGTTCTTCCTTCATGGAGGACTCACTACTTATATATAGATGCTGATTTATGGCAACTGTATCAATAAGCTCTTGAGCCTCTTCAATAGTCTTTCTCATGTGCATATATCCACTAGCTGAGTGGTCTAGAGATATCTGAGCTTTTTCTGTAAGCCCGTAGTAGAAGATGTCTAACTACACCCACTCTGAAAACATTTCAGAGGGGCATTTCCTTAGCATCCCTCTGTACCTCTCCCAGGCATTAAAAAGGGATTCATCATCCTCTTGTTTAAAGCCTTGGATGTTCAGCCTTAGCTGTGTCATCCTTTTTGGAGGGAAATATTGATTCAGGAATTTGTCTGATAACTATTTCAATGTTCTTATGCTTGCTGTAGGTTGGTTATTTAACCACCTCTTAGCTTGATCTTTTACAGCAAATGGAAACAGTAATAATCTGTAGACATCCTGATCTACTTCCTTGTCATGTAATGTGTCAGCAATTTGCAAGAACTGTGCTAGAAACTCAGTAGGTTCTTCCTGCGAAAGACCGGAATACTGGCAATTTTGCTGCACCATCACAATGAGCTGAGGATTTAGCTCAAAACTGCTTGCTTTGATGGGAGGTATTCAGATGCTACTCCCATATGCAGTAGTAATGGCGTTAGCATATGACCCCAGAGTCCTTCTGGACTGTTCATTTCCATTTAGGTCCATGATGGGTAAAAGGGAATTGATATGAATTGCAAATAAAATATATTTTTGTTTTTATTTTATTTAAGTAGAAACAAACCGAATAATTAATAATAAATAAAAGATAAAAGATAAAATAAAATAATTAGATATTAAAATATAAATTTTGAAAACTAAGAGAAAAATAAATTTGAAAACTAAAATAATTACTTAATTAAGAAGATTTGAAAAACTTTTTATATGATTTTTGAAAAAGATTTTGAATTTTGAAATTTCAAAACTAAGATAAGATAGAATAAAAAGTTTTAAAATAAAAATCTGAATTTTTAAAGGAAAATTCGAAAATTAATTAAAATAAAGAGAAAATATATTTTTGAATTTAATGAAGAAAGAGAAAAACAGGAAAAATGACACCAAACTCAAATTTTTTAGATCAAAACAAAGAAAACAAACAGAAAAACTTTGAATATCACGATGAACGCTAAGAAGAACTTTTGAAAAATATTTTTTTTAAGAAAACAGAAACACAAGGGACACCAAACTTAAAATATGAAACTAAACTCAAATAGAAAAACTCAATTATTAGTTTATAAAAATTTTTGAAAAATTTTAGAAAAGAAAATAAAGATTTTAGAACTTTAACCAAAAAACAATAATAGAATATGCAATTTTTGTGACTCTAAACTAAAAAGGTAAATTTTTCCTAATCTAAGCAACAAAATAAACTGTCAGTTGTCCAAACATGAACAATCCCCGGCAATGGCGCCAAAAACTTGGTGCACGAAATCACACTTTTGCAATTCTGCACAACTAACTAGCAAGTGCACTGGGTCGTCCAAGTAATACCTTACGTCAGTAAGGGTCGATCCCACGGAGATTGTCGGCTTGAAGCAAGCTATGGTTATTTTGTAACTCTTAGTCAGGAAATTAGTAATAAAAATGGTTGGGTTTATGAAGAGTAAATAACATAAAATAAATAATACTTGTTATGCAGCAATGGAGAAGAGGTTGAGGTTTTGGAGATGCTCTGTCTTCTGAATCTCTGCTTTTCCACTGTCTTCTTCTTCACGCACGCAGGTCTCATTCCATGGTAAGCTGTAAGTTGGTGGATCACCGTTGTCAATGGCTACCAGCCGTCCTCTCAGTGAAAAGGGTCCATGTACATGGCTAATCATTTGTCGGTTCTCACTAATGTTGGAATAGGATCCATCGATCCTTTTGCACACTGTCACTGCACCTAGCATTCATGAGTTTGAAGCTCGTCACAGTCATCCCTTCCTGGATCCTACTCGGAATACCACAGACAAGGTTTAGACTTTTCGGATCTCAGGAATGCTGTCAATTGATTTTAGCTTATACCACAAAGACTCTGATCTCACGGATTTGAATGTTCTATTGTCAGGAGAGGCAGTCAAACTCGTGAACCAGGTATCCAAGAGATATACATTCAATCTAAGGTAGAACAGAAGTGGTTGTTAGGCACGCGTTCATAGGTTGAGAATGGTGATGAGTGTCACAGATCATCACATTCATCATATTAAAGTGTGAATGAATATCTTAGAATAGAAACAAGCGTGATTGAATGAGAAACAGTAGTAATTGCATTAATCCATCGAAACACAGCAGAGCTCCTCACCCCCAACCATGTGGTTTAGAGACTCAGGCTATAGAAGATACAAGTTCTGATGTAAAAGGTCATGAGGTCCATAGTAAGTCTCTAAAAGTAGTTTTTATACCAAACTAGTGACCTAGGTTTACAGAAAATGAGTAAACTAAGATAGATAGTGCAGAAATCCACTTCCGGGGCCCACTTGGTGTGTGCTTGGATTGAGCATTGAGCTTTACAAGTGTAGAGGCTTCTCTTGGAGTTAAACACCAGGTTGCAGCCTGTTTGTGGCGTTTAACTCTGGTTTGTAACCTATTTCTGGCGTTTAACTTTAGAATAGGGCAGGAAGTTGGCGTTTAAATTCCAGTTTACGTCGTCAAAACTCGGGCAAAGTATGAACTATTATATATTGCTGTAAAGCCCTAGATGTCTACTTTCCAACGCAATTGAGAGCGTTCCAAGTGGGTTTCTGTAGCTCCAAAAAATCCATTTCGAGTGCAGGAAGGTCAGAATCCAACAGCATCTGCAGTCCTTTTTCGGCCTCTGAATCAGATTTTTGCTCAGATCCCTCAATTTCAGCCAGAAAATATCTAAAATCACAGAAAAACACACAAACTCATAGTAAAGTCCGGAAATATGATTTTTGCATAAAAACTAATAAAAATATACTAAAAAGTAGCTAAATCCTACTAAAAACTATATGAAAATACCCCCAAAAGCGTATAAAATATCCGCTCATCACAACACCAAACTTAAACTGTTGCTTGTCCTCAAGCAACTAGATAAATAAAACAGGATAGAAAGAAAATCAAGAGGCAATAGCTTCTCAGATTTTTTTATGAAGCTCAAATTCTCATTAGATGAGCGGGACTAGTAGCTTTTTGCTTCTGAACAATATTGGCACCTCAATTTATCCTTTGAAGTTCAGAATGATTGGAATCTATAGAAACTCAAAATTCAGATAGTGTTATTGATTCTCCTAGCTTAGTATGTTGATTCTTGAACACAGCTACTTTATGAGTCTTGGCCGTGGCCCTAAGCACTTTGTTTTCCAGTATTACCACTGGATACATAAATGCCATAGACACATAACTGGGTGAACCTTTTCAGATTGTGACTTAGCTTTGCTAAAGTCCCCAGTTAGAGGTGTCCAGAGTTCTTAAGCGCACTCTTCTTGCTTTGGACCATGACTTTAACCGCTCAGTCTCAAGTTTTTCACTTGACACCTTCACGCCACAAGCACATGGTTAGGGACAGCTTGGTTTAGCCGCTTAGGCAAGGATTTTATTCCTTTAGGACCTCTTATCCATTAATGCTCAAAGCCTTGGATCCTTTTTACCCTTGCCTTTTGGTTTAAAGGGCTATTTGTAACGACCCAATTTCTAGTACGTCATGATCATACTAGAAAATGAGCGCTACCAACTTGTCTACCTAATTATTATCTATTATTTATTATATGAGCCTGATTCGTTGTTAAAAGCGTAGTTATTTTACGAGGTACTTTTTTTTCTGAAAACATTTGGATTAATAAACATAATCATTTGTAATCAATTCACAAATAAAAACAGATAAAACAGTTATAAACAATCACACATAAATACATCATAAGCAGTTGACAATATTCGGTGATCCAGCCTTTATTAGAGTATAGACTTTTAGTTAGAACACCCCTAGACATAGCTAGATAATAACTATATACATATATATACATACAACATCCCAGGTCCTGACCTGTGCAAGAAGTCCCTAAGCTGGCGCCCAGGCTAGCATAGACTCTATACTCACCTAGTCCCTCTAAACTACTAAAGCGAGAGAAAGTACGTTCTAGGTCTTCAAAACTCAAGTCAGGTGGATCGTCATCAAAAGGTGGAAGGTCGTCTACTAATCCTCTGCACGATCATATGTCATCAAAGAGCGTCTCTCAAGTACTTCATCGAGTGGCCACATAACAACAACATCGTACGGAGGACTTAGGTTAAAGTTTCTAGATAAGCAGGGTGCAGACGTTGGCTGGCCTCACAGTATATACATATAAACAGGTAACGGAATTCACTCTAGACTCAGAAGACTACCTAGAGCGGAATCCTCTTTGTAGAACAGTCGTCAGCAAACTACGGAAGGGTACTCATGCTTCCATCTGAAGGGGGAAGGGAGAGAGAAGGGGTAAGAACTAGGGAGTTCTTAGTAGGGTCGGGGTTATTAGTTACGTTCATTAATTCTGTGTTATTTAGCAGATAAATAGCAGAATACCGAGAAGCAGTAGACAGAAGAAACAGATAAATAGAGAAAATAGAGAAAACAAAAAGCAAAACACAAACAAAAGAATACAAGAAAACAAAACACAGACACAGAGAATAGAATGAAAACAAAGAAGGCATACATTCAAACAACAATCATAACAGAGGAAATGCGCAACTAAATATGATGCATGTCTGTCCTATGCAGGCCATGAGCTCACGTGTCGGTTTACACCCTGCAGCTCAACATTACCTAGGAACTAGTCCTAGATATGGCTTATTTTCTGTAGGTGAACTTCGGCCTACAGAAATAGCACTCCCGTAAGTGAACTTCGGCTTACAGGAATAGTCTAAACAAAACACAACAACTTTCTGTAGGTGAACTTTGGCCTACAGAAATAACACCTCTGTAAGTGAACTTCGGCTTACAGAAATGGTTTAATCACAACAACTTTCTGTAGGTGAACTTCGGCCTACAGGAATAACAACTTACTGTAGGTGAACTTGGGCCTACAGGACCTCTAGGGCCAATAGAAAAGCATCAGATGAACATATAATAGAATATCATGCCACAAGGCTTAACTCTTTATTTTTATACTCTTCTCCTCTATTCTCTTTGTTATATTACTTTTTTCTCATTATCATCATTCAATATCATTCTCATTATTCATCATCACTTTCACATTCTTATGCAGTACTTCCTTCTTTCTCTATTCAATCATACTATACAAAATTTACATCTTTCAATTTCACAATATCTTGGCTCAAACCATTTCTCTTTATCATATTACTCTTTTCAATTTGTCTTTTTACTCTGCTTTGATTACTCTTTTCTCTGTATCTCTTTACTTTTCTCTGGTTACTCTGTTCTCTGTGTTTTCTTTACTCTGCTCTGATTTCTCTGCTTAACGTATGTATTTAAAGCTTATGTAAATTTCGGTATGAATAGTTAGCCTGTCCCAAGTATAGGTTCATTAAGTCTATACTGAAACAGTTTAACTTTTCATATAATTCCTAACCCTAGGCGCAACTCAAGGACTAACTATGTTGCCCTAGTTTGTTCACTAGTCTCTGTCTGTTTTTCTATCATTAAAACTTTACAGAATTTTCTTTGGTTTTTATCTTTTCTTTAACTTTTTATCTTTTCTTTATCTTTGCCTCACTATCATGTTATTACCACTCCCTAAGTGTTTTATGAAGGTAATTATGAGATTCTGCGCTTAAAGTTGTCTTTCTAAAGCTTTTACAGAGAATTGCCTTCTTCGCATTATTTTATTATTTTTATTAAAATATTATTTTTAATTAAATATTATTATTTAATATTTTATTATTATTTATTATTTTATCATTAATTTTCGAAAATTAACTTACTTTTTACTTTTAACCTTTAAAATTCACTTTTTACCACCGGTAACTTTTAATATTTCTACTTTTACCACCCTAAATTTCAGAAATTACCATATAACCCCTTAAACACCAAAAATTTTACTTCCTTGCCCTTTATAAGATCTAAAAGGTGCTCTTCAATGTTCTTCACCACACTCAAAGTGTCCTTCGTGTTCTTCGTATATTCTTCAAATTCTTTCTCTGTTTTTACCCGTTATTCAGTCTTTTTAGCAACCGATTTTTACCAAGATTCAAAATAAATTTTCAGCCACTAAAACCCCATCTTTTCTACATGATTTTAACACAAATTGAACCTGAATTTAAGCTCTAGGGTTTCATTTTCCAGCAGCCACAAGAACACACATTCATAGCTTGAATTTCATCAAATTTCATCAAATTTTCACCAAAATTTCAACAAGAATTACTCATACAAACAATCAATTTCAAGCACAGCCAAACCATATCATAATCATACAACTCAAACACAATCAATCAAGATTAAATTTGTCAATCCCTACCTTGATTTGCTGCTCCAAATCCGGTTACTCTTTGAAGTGTTCTTAAAGCACTTTTTCCTCCTAAAACACATCAAGAACAACTTTAAATCCACAAACTCTCAACTGACCAAATCTCCCTCAGCACATTAGGAAGAGATATCTCACCTTAGACTTGCAGGAAATTCACGTTTCTTGGCCCTCAAGTCAAGTTAAGCATGATTCCTAAGGAAGAACATCAAGAAAACACATGTTTTGCATGGTTTTCCTTGAAAACCGAATGGAAATGGGAAAGGAACAGCCATCTCACCTTATTTCCATCCTTGATAAGTTACATGGTTATGTAGAGGAAGAAGAGAGGATCATTTTGGTGAAATCGGAGTTTTGATTTGAGTTTTAGTTCAGAAGAAATCAAGCTTTGAAGATTAAGTGTTCATGAAAGTTTCTCTCTTTTCTCTCTTGTTATTTTCGGCCAAAATGATAAAATGAGACAGCTAGTGATTTGTGAGGTGAGTTGTGATTGGTTGGCTTGGAGGTGGATTAAAATAATATTAAAATATCTCTGGTGTACAACTACTAAAACTAGGTGTATTGGAACACTCGTAAAAACATTTCTAAAAATTATTTTCTGAGCTGCTAGCATAAATGACACTAGTAACATATTTATTATGAGAATAGAACATGTATAATGAGGCTTTAGCATTGCTAAATTCATCAGAGAGTGCTGGTGCTAAGCTGCACCAGTAAACCGTAAACCCGGTTAAACCGATTTTCTGTTTTTAACAAAAACAGACCAGGTAACCTTATAATGTCATTCAAGCCTTTTCTAATACTAATATAATACTAATATTATACTATTATCTCTCTTCTATCATGAATCGAGTCCGGTTCATCAAACTGAGACTATTTACGAAAACTAGAATCAAAACTCCTAATCGATACGGTTCAAAAACTAGGTTCTTCGGGACTGCATTATCGAGCTTGCCTCAGAAAAGGTTCTAGCTTAAGGATGACATAATGACAATGAGGATTGAGATGCTTGATGATACAGTAGAGGTGTTCCCTTTACTGATCTTCCGGAGAAATCCGTACTTTCAGAAAAGATCTCATGTACTCGAAAATCATGGTTGTTACACTATTGGCTTTTTCTGCTTGTTTTTTATTTTTCTTTCTTTTTCTTTTATTTTTCGCAATTTTTTTTTGCAAGCTTTGTATTCACTGCTTTTTCTTGCTTCAAGAATCAATTTTTATGATTTTTCAGATTGTCAATAACATTTCTCCTTTTTCATTATTCTTTCAAGAGCCAACAAATTTAACATTCATAAACTTCACAATAAAAAATTATGCACTGTTCAAGCATTCATTCAGAAGACAAAAAGTATTGCCACCACATATAAATAATTAGAAATTTTCTTATTAAGAACTCAAAAATAAAACTGCCTCCTTATTCTCAAAAAATCTGCTATTTTATTCATGTTTAATGATGATGAGAAAAATAAATTATATCTTACTTGGAGATAATAATAAAAAAAATAAAAATAAAAATAAAGATACTAATTACTATTATTCATGTGACTCCTACGGTAGATCTCTAATAGAAAAAGTTATCACAAAGTTAAGATTAGGACTCAACAACCTTTATTTTGGGAGATGGATGCTCCTTCAATCTGTGGGGGGTCCGGCCCTTCAAGAGACAGCTTCTAGCGCTTCAGCTCCTGTAGCTCACGCCCTTGCTTCTCTTGTTCCTTCAGCAGTTTGCAGAGCATGCTATTTTGAACTTATTGTTCTTCTTTTAGTTGATCCATAGTTTCTTACAGCTTGGTGACAGATGCTTCTAGGCGGGTCTAGTAGTCAATCTGAGGGATTTCTAGGAGGAACTCCTGTGCCCTCCTTTTGATGGAGTTATCTTGCACTTGTTGTCCTTCCATTGACTTTTTGGTGATTGGGTGTTCGACTGAGATATACTCATCCACTCCCATCTTCACCTTAGTATCTTTATATAGCAGAGAGATTAAGCTTGGGTAGGCCAATTTGGCGTCAGTAGAGTTCTTGTTTGCAATTGTGTAAAGCTCGCAAGAAATCATATAATGAATTTCCACTTCGTTTCCCAGCATAATGCAGTGGATCGTCACTGCTCTTTTGACAGTGACTTCAGAGCGGTTGCTGGTGGGCAGTATAGAACGCCCAATGAAGTCCAGCCAGCCCCTAGCAACTGGTTTGAGATCTCCTCTCTTGAGTTGATTTGGGACACCTTTTGTGTTGGTTATCCACTTGGTTCCAGGGATGCATATGTCCTCTAGAACTTGGTCCAAGCGCATATCAAATCTCACCATTCTCCTAATCAAGGATTCTAGATCATCTTATAGTTGAGGCAGCTTGAAGACCTCTCTTATTTTGTCCAGATAGAAGTAAATAATCTTCCCTCTGACCATGCTTCGAAAGGTGTACAAGGTGGTTCCAGTCATTCTCAGCTTATCTGTTCGCCACATATTTGAGTAGAATTCCTGAACCATGTTTCTACCCACCTTTGTCTCAGGATTATCTAGAATTTCTCAGCCCCTATTTTGAATCTGCTCTTGGATTTTGGGATATTCATCTTCTTTCAAATTGAATTTAACTTCCTGGATCACTGACCTTAGACCCATTATTTTGTGGTAATGGTATGCATGTTCTTTGGTTAAGAACCTCTCCTGATTCCAAAGTGGTTTTGGAGTGTTCTCTTTCTTGCCTCTTGAAGTGGTTTGTTTTTCCTTAGGAGCGATGATCTTAGTGAGGCTTAGCTCAGTGATCACAAAAAATACACCAAACTTAGAGGTTTGATTGTCCTCAAGCAAAAGAAAGGAAAGGAAAGGAATAGAAGGATAGTTAAATTCAAATTATAGAGGAGAGGGGGAGGCCGAATGTGGATTTATAAGGGAGGGGGTGGGATCGAAAATTTTGAAAAAGCTATGATAGAAGATATGATTTGTAAAAGATAAATATGATATGAAAAATATGAAATTTTAAAATTGAAAAGATATGAGAGATTTGTAAAAGATAAATATGATTTTGAAAAAGATTTGAGAAGAAATTACAAAGATAGATGAGTTTTGAAAAATATTTGAAAAGAAATTGAAAAAGATTTGAGAAAGATTTTTTTTTTTAGGATTAAAGAAAAACTTATTTTTAATTTGTTTTATTTTTCTGAAATTGAAATTGAAAGATGATAATTTGTAACATGTTTTTGCAAGAAATTTTGAATGGAACTATGAAAATTTGAAAAAAATTTGAGTTGGAAACAAAACTTCCTCCCCTCCATATTCCTAGCGTTAAACTCCCAGAATGGCACTCATTCTGGCGTTTAACACCCATTTGTTGCTTCTTTTGGGCGTTTAACGCCCAGCCAGGGTACTTGGCTGGCGTTAAACGCCAAAAAGCCTTTATCACTGGGCATTTTTCTAAATGCCCAGGATGCTGCAATTCTGGCGTTAAACATCCAAAATGGTACCCATTCTGGCATTTAACGCCCAAAAAGGTATCTTTACTGGCGTTAAACACCCAGAATGGTGCCCATTCTGGCATTTAACGCCCACAATATCCCTTACTGGCATTTTTGTGCCAGTGAGCTCCTTTTCTCTGCTTTATGCTCTGAATTCTTCTGTAACTCTGTGAACTCCTGCAATTGTTAATTAACCTTGAAGATAATCATATAAAACTCATATAATTATTATTTGTATAACAAATGAACTTTGCTAGTGGCTGGGTTGCCTCCCAGCAAGCGCTTCTTTATTGTCTTTAGCTGGACCTTACTGAGCTTTTAATCTAGTCTCAACCTTGAGCATTCTTGCTCAACATTGCCTTCAAGATAATGCTTGACTCTCTGTCCATTAACAATGAACTTCTTATTAGAATTAATGTCTTGAAGCTCCACATAGCCATATGGTGACACACTTGTAATCACATATGGACCCCTCTACCGGGATTTTAATTTCCTGGGAAATAATCTGAGCCTAGAGTTAAATAGCAGAACCTTCTGTCCTGGTTCAAAGACTCTGGATGACAGTTTCTTATCATGCCACCTTTTTGCTTTCTCCTTGTAAATTTTTGCATTTTCGAAAGCATTGAGTCTGAATTCCTCTAGCTTATTTAACTGGAGTAATCTCTTCTCTCCAGCTAACTTAGCATCTAGATTTAGGAATCTGGTTGCCCAATAAGCCTTATGCTCCAGTTCCACGGGCAGATGACAGGCCTTGCCATACACAAGCTGGTATGGAGAGGTTCCTATAGGAGTCTTGAACGCTATTCTGTATGCCCACAGAGCATCATCCAAGCTTTTTACCCAATCCCTTCTACGGGCAATTACAGTCCGTTCCAGGATTATTTTTAGTTCTCTATTAGAGACTTTAGCCTGCCTGTTTGTCTGTGGATGATATGGAGTTGCCACTTTGTGGCTAATTCCATATCGGACCATAGCAGAGTAAAGTTGTTTATTGCAGAAATGAGTGCCCCCATTACTGATTAGTACTCTAGGGACACCAAACCTGCTGAAGATATGTTTCTGGAGGAACTTCAGCACTGTCTTAGTATCATTAGTGGGTGTTACAATTACCTCTATCCATTTAGATACATAATCTACTACCACCAGAATATACGTGTTTGAGTATGATGGTGGGAAAGGCCCCATGAAGTCAATACCTTATACATCAAATAGCTCAATCTCTAAGATCCCTTGTTGAGACATGGCATAACCATGAGGCAGATTACCAGCTCTTTGGCAGCTGTCACAATTACATACAAACTCTCGGGAGTCTCTATAGAGAGTAGGCCAATAGAAGCCACATTGAAGAACCTTGGTGGCTGTTCGCTCACCTCCGAAATGGCCTCCATATTGTGATCCATGGCAATGCCACAAGATCTTCTGTGCCTCTTCCTTGGGCACACATCTACGGATTATTCTGTCTGCACATCTCTTAAAGAGATACGGTTCATCCCATAAGTAGTACTTTGCATCAGAGATCAATTTCTTTATTTGCTGCCTGCTGTACTCTTTGGGTATGAATCTTACAGCTTTATAGTTTGCAATGTCTGCAAACCATGGTGTTTCCCAAATGGCAAATAATTGCTCATCCAGAAATGTTTCAGAGATCTCAATAGAGGGGGAGGACGCCCCTTCTACTGGTTTTATCCGGGACAGATGATCAGCCACTTGGTTCTCTGTCCCTTTTCTGTCTCTTATTGCTATATCAAACTCTTGCAGAAGCAACACCCATCTTATGAGCCTGGGTTTTGAATCCTGCTTTGTGAGTAGATATTTAAGAGCAGCATGGTCAGTGTACACAATCACTTTTGATCCTACTAAATAAGATCTAAACTTGTCAATGGCATACACCACTGCAAGCAACTCTTTTTCTGTGGTTGTGTAATTCTTCTGTGCGTCATTCAGAACATGGCTAGCATAGTAAATGACGTGCAGAAGCTTGTTATGCAGTTGTCCCAATACTGCACCAATGGCATGGTCACTGGCATCACACATTAGTTCGAATGGTAATGTCCAGTATGGTGCAGAAATAACTGGTGCTGTGACCAGCTTAGCTTTCAGAGTTTCAAACGCCTGCAGACACTCTGTGTCAAACACAAATGGCGTGTCAGCAGCTAGCAGATTGCTCAGAGGTTTTGCAATTTTTGAAAAATCCTTTATAAACCTTCTATAAAATCATGCATGCCCTAGAAAGCTTCTGATTGCTTTCACATTGGCAGGTGGTGGTAACTTTTCAATTACCTCCACTTTAGCTTGATCCACCTCTATTCCCTTGTTTGAAATTTTATGCCCAAGAACAATTCCTTCAGTCACCATAAAGTGACATTTTTCCCAGTTTAAAACTAGATTGGTCTCTTGGCATCTTTTCAGAACAAGTGCTAAATGGTCAAGGCAGGAACTAAACGAGTCTCCAAATACTGAGAAGTCATCCATGAAGACTTCCGAAAATTTCTCTACCATATCAGAGAAGATGGAGAGTATGCACCTCTGAAAGGTTGCAGGTGCATTGCTCAGACCAAAAGGCATCCTTCTGTAGGCAAATACTCCAGAAGGACATGTGAATGCTATTTTCTCTTGGTCCTGAGGATCTACTGCAATTTGGTTGTAACCTGAATAACCATCCAAAAAGCAGCAATATTCATGACCTGCTAGTCTTTCTAGCATTTGGTCTATGAATGGTAAAGGAAAGTGATCCTTCCCGGTGGCTGTATTGAGCCTTCTATAGTCAATACACATACGCCACCCTGTAACTGTTCTTGTAGGAACCAGTTCATTCTTTTCATTATGAACCACTGTCATGCCTCCCTTCTTGGGGACAACTTGGACAGGGCTCACCCAGGGGCTATTAGAAATAGGATAAATAATCCCAGCCTCCAGTAACTTGGTGACCTCTTTCTGCACCACCTCCTTCATGGTTGGATTTAGCCACCTCTGTGGTTGAACCACTGGCTTAGCATCGTCCTCCAATAGGATCTTGTGCATGCATCTTGCTGGGCTGATGCCCTTAAGATCACTTATGGACCACCCAAGAGTTGTCTTGTGTGTCGTTAGCACTTGAAGTAGTGCTTTCTCTTCCTGTGGATTTAAAGCAGAGCTTATGATCACCGGAAAAGTGTCACTTTCTCCCAGAAATGCATATTTCAGGGATGGTGGTAGTGGTTTGAGCTCGGGTTTAGGAGGTTTCTCCTCTTCCTGAGGAATTTTCAGAAGTTCTTTTATTTCCTCTGATTCCTCCAGATCAGGCTGAACATCTTTAAAGATGTCTTCTAGCTCTAATTCGAGACTCTCAGCCATGTTGATCTTCTCTACCAGGGAGTCAATAATATCAACACTCATGCAGTCATTTGATGTGTCTGGATGCTGCATAGCTTTGACAACATTTAACTTGAACTCATTCTCATTGACTCTCAGGGTCCCTTCCCCTTTTTGGACATCAATGAGAGTTCATCCAGTTGCTAGGAACGGTCTTCCTAGAATGAGAGTTGCACTCTTTTGCTCCTCCATTTCCAGTACTACAAAGTCAGTGGGAAAGGCAAATGGCCCAACCTTGACAATCATGTCCTCAATTATGCCTGATGGATATTTAATGGAGCCATCAGCAAGTTGAAGACATATCCGGGTTGGTTTGACCTCTTCAGTCAAGCCAAGCTTTCTCATAGTGGATGCAGGGATTAGGTTGATACTTGTCCCAAGGTCACATAGAGCTGTCTTGGTACAAGTCTAATGTGCAAGGTATCATAATGCTTCCAGGATCCTTAAGCTTCTCTGGTAAGCTTGTTAGAATGACTGCACTGCATTCTTCAGTGAGAAAAACTTTTTCAGTTTCTCTCCAATCCTTCTTATGACTTAAGATCTCTTTCATGAACTTAGCATAAGAGGGTATTTGCTCAAGTGCCTCTAGAAACGGAATCTTTATTTCAAGGGTCCTGAGATAGTCTGTAAAGCGGGCAAATTGTTTATCATGTTCCGCTTGGCAGAGTTTTTGAGGATAAGGCATTTTGGCTTTGTATTCTTCAACCTTAGTTGCTGTGGGTTTATTCCCTACAGAGGCAGGTTGAGAAGCCTACTTGATGGAGTTATTATCAGCACTTGCAGGTGTTTGATCCCTCATTGGCATTTGAACGCCAGGATAGGGGGATGGATGGGCGTTTAACGCCAGATTCCTACCCTTTTCTGGCGTTTGAACGCTAGAACTGGACATGGATTGGGCGTTTAACACCACTTTCTTACCCTTTTCTGGCATTTAAATGCCAGAATCATTCCTCTCTGGGCTCTTACTGTCCTCAGAGGGATTTTGGGTAGCAGGATGCTCATCTTCTGTCAGCTGTTCTTTTCTTGGCTTTCTGCTGCTTTGAGTTGAGGTATTCAATGTTTTTCCACTTCTTAATTGAACTACTTAGCACTCTTCTGTTATCTATTTTGATAACTGCTGTTTTGTCTGATTCAATTGTGATTCCATATCCTTGTTAGCATTTTTGGTTTCTTGTAGCATCTCCTTAAATTCTGCTAACTGCCTTGTTATAGAAGATAATTGTTGATTGAGTTCAGCAAGTTGTTCCTGAGGACTAAAGTCAGTTGATACTGCCTTAGCTTCTTCTTTCATGGAGGACTCACTACTTATGTACAGATGCTGATTTCTGGCAACTGTATCAATAAGCTCTTGAGCCTCTTCAATATTCTTTCTCATGTGTATAGATCCACCAGCTGAGTGGTCTAGAGATATCTGAGCTTTTTCTGTAAGCCCGTAGTAGAAGATGTCTGACTGCACCCACTCTGAAAATAATTCAGAGGGGCATTTCCTTAGCATCCCTCTGTACCTCTCTCAGGCGTTATAAAGGGATTCATCATCCTCTTGTTTAAAACCTTGGATATCCAGCCTTAGCTGTGTCATCCTTTTTGGAGGGAAATATTGATTTAGAAATTTGTTTGATAATTGTTTCCATGTTCTTATGCTTGTTGTAGGTTGGTTATTTAACCACTTCTTAGCTTGATCTTTTACGGCAAATAGAAACTCAGTAGGTTCTTCCTGTGGAAGACCGGAAAACTGGCAATTTTACTGCACCATAACAATGAGCTGAGGATTTAGCTCAAAACTACTTGCTTTGATGGGTGGTATACAGATGTTACTCCCATATGCAGCAGTAATGGGGTTATCATATGACCCCAGAGTCCTTCTGGACTGTTCATTTCCAGTTAGGTCCATGATGGGGTAAAAGGGAATTGATATGAATTGCAAATAAAATATATTTTTGTTTTTATTTTATTTAAGTAGAAACAAACCGAATAATTAATAATAAATAAAAATAATAAGATAAAATAAAATAATTAGAGATTAAAATATAAATTTCAAAAATGAAGAGAAAAAAAATTGAAAACTAAAATAATTACTTAATTGAGAAGATTTGAAAAACTTTTGATATGATTTTTGAAAAAGATTTTGAATTTTGAAATTTCAAAACAAAGATAAGATAGAATAAAAAGTTTTAAAATAAAAATCTGAATTTTTAAAGAAAAATTTGAAAATTAATTAAAATAAAAAGAAAAGATATTTTTGAATTTAATGAAGAAATAGAAAAACAGTAAAAATGACACCAAACTTAAAATTTTTAGATCAAAACAAAGAAAACAAACAGAAAAACTTTGAATATCACGATGAACGCTAAGAAGAACTTTTGAAAATTTTTTTTTTAAGAAAACAGAAACACAAGGGACACCAAACTTAAAATATGAAACTAAACTCAAACAGAAAAACTCAATTATTAGTTTATAAAAATTTTCAAAAAATTTTAGAAAAGAAAATAAGGATTTTAGAACTTTAACCAAAAAATAATAATAGAAGATGCAATTTTTATGACTCTAAACTAAAAAGGAAAATTTTTCCTAATCTAAGCAACAAAATAAACCGTCAGTTACCCAAACTCGAACAATCCCCGTCAACGGCGCCAAAAACTTGGTGCACGAAATCACACTTTTGCAATCCCGCACAACTAACCAGCAAGTGCACTGGGTCGTCCAAGTAATACCTTACGTAAGTAAGGGTCGATCCCACGGAGATTGTCGACTTGAAGCAAGCTATGGTTATTTTGTAACTCTTAGTCAGGAAATTAGTAATAAAAGTGGTTGGGTTTCTGAAGAGTAAATAACATAAAATAAATAATACTTGTTATGCAGTAATGGAGAAGAGGTTGAGGTTTTGGAGATGCTCTGTCTTTTGAATCTCTGCTTTCCCACTGTCTTCTTCTTCACGCACGCAGGTCTCCTTCCATGGCAAGCTGTATGTTGGTGGATCACCGTTGTCAATGGCTACCAGCCATCCTCTCAGTGAAAAGGGTCCATGTACATGGCTAATAATTTGTTGGTTCTCACTAATGTTGGAATAGGATCCATTGATCCTTTTGCACACTGTCACTGCGCCCAGCATTCATGAGTTTGAAGCTCGTCACAGTCATCCCTTCCTGGATCCTACTCGGAATACCACAGACAAGGTTTAGACTTTTCGGATCTCAGGAATGCTGTCAATTGATTCTAGCTTATACCACGAAGACTCTGATCTCACAGATTTAAATGTTCTATTGTCAGGAGAGTTAGTCAAACCCGTGAACCAGGTATCCAAGAGATATACATTCAACCTAAGGTAGAACGGAAGCGGTTGTCAGGCACGTGTTCATAGGTTGAGAATGGTGATGAGTGTCACGGATCATCACATTTATCATATTAAAGTGCGAATGAATATCTTAGAATAGAAACAAGCGTGATTGAATGAGAAACAGTAGTAATTGCATTAATCCATCGAAACACAGTAGAGCTCCTCACCCCCAACCATGGGGTTTCGAGACTCATGCTGTAGAAGATACAAGTTCTGATGTAAAAGGTCATGAGGTCCATAGTAAGTCTCTAAAAGTAGTTTTTATACTAAACTAGTGACCTAGGTTTACAGAAAATGAGTAAACTAAGATAGATAGTGCAGAAATCCACTTCCGGGGCCCACTTGGTGTGTGCTTGGGCTGAGCATTGAGCTTTACACGTATAGAGGCTTCTCTTGGAGTTAAACACCAGGTTGCAGCCTGTTTGTGGCGTTTAACTCTGGTTTGTAACCTGTTTCTGGCGTTTAACTTCAGAATAGGGTAGGAAGTTGGCGTTTAAACGCCAGTTTGCGTTGTCAAAACTCGGGCAAAGTATGGACTATTATATATTGCTGGAAAGCCCTGGATGTCTACTTTCCAACGGAATTAAGAGCGTGACAATTGGGTTTCTGTAGCTCCAAAAAATCAATTTCGAGTGCAGGAAGGTCAGAATCCAACAGCATCTGCAGTCCTTTTTCAGCCTCTGAATCAGATTTTTGCTCGGGTCCCTCAATTTCAGCCAGAAAATACTTGAAATCACAGAAAAACACACAAACTCATAGTAAAGTCTGAAAATGTGATTTTTGCATAAAAGCTAATAAAAATATACTAAAAAGTAGCTAAATCCTACTAAAAACTATATGAAAATACCCCCAAAAAGCGTATAAAATATCCACGTCCCCCTCCTTTCACGCAACCCACATTGACGCACGTAGTACGCATGCGCGTCGGTTGCACCGCACCACTAAATCCCAGCGCCGCCAGTTTTCCTTCTTTCTCCCTCCCAAATCCTAATTCTCTCCCAATCCTAATTCTTATCAATCCTATTATTTCCTCCTTCTTTCTTTCTTCTTCCTTATTCTTTCTTACTTTCTATTACTTTCTTCTTCCCTTCTTCATCTTCTTCATCCAGGTTCTTTTCTTCTTCCCCTTTTACCCTTTCATTATTACTTTAATATATGTTTCCTTCTTCTTTATTTTTCTTTTAATTTCATTATCTATGGTTTCTTTTTCTTTTTCTTTCTTCTTCTATGATTTGACAATTAATACTAATTTTTAGGTTACATGCATATTGGATTTCATACTTTCCCTAACATCTTTTACATGCATACCAAGTGTTTGTGAAAAGCCCCTATGGCATTGTGAATTATTAATTATTCTATTCTTCTACTCGACGACTTATTTTTCACAAAACCCTTGAAATCTTTTATTGATTAAATATAATTGTCAATACAAACGTGATTATTAGTTTGTTACATTAGATAATCAAATTAAGCTCTTAATGCTTGATCTACGCTACTCATGCCTTTGCCAGCATGCTAATAAACATCTTGCATCTAATTGTCTTAATTTATCATGCTTTATTTCCATTGATGTCCTAATTACATGGAATCGCGACCATGTATTTACGACATTCTTCTTTACCTTGGCATTGATTATCACTTGTAATTTCCTCCTCCCAGTTCTAGCTATTTGATTTCATGTTCCTTTTTTTTCCACCTTTTCAGGATGGCCACCACGAAGGGTAAAGAGAAAGCCTCTAACAAGCCACCGACGAGGAGGTGATGCCAGGGCATTTTGGCTAGTTTCACTGACCTTTTCTTTACTATTTTAGGGTAGTTTCATGCATTTTCTTAGTAAATAAGCAAGTTTTGGGTAGAAATACACTTACATCTTGATTCAAGCAAACATGGTGAACTTTACATGATTTCATGAGAATTATGCATGAATTGAATGACAAATTGGATAATGCATAATCTCATGACTTGGAATAGAGCTTTGATGCACTTTATTTGCTTGATTTCAGGACAAAGGAAGCAAGTAAGAGCCACGTTAGTAGCCATGCTAATCTAATTAACGTGACCACTAACATGGAATGGGCATAAGCTTGTAGCGTTAATGAGAAAAGTGATCGCCAATAATGCCTTCGAAGCCATCATAGCCCACGTTAGTTGCCACGTTAATTACATTAACGTGGTAGCTAACGTGGAGGAAAAAGGGAGCTCCAACGTTAGTGGTAAAAGTGAATGCCACTAACGCCCCAAAATGGCAAACTTAGCCAGGTTAAGTGGCAACGTTAATCTAATTAATGTGAACTCTAACGTGGGAAGGAGGGGCGTTTGGAGCATTAGTGACAAAGGTAAGTGTCACTAACGCTCTCGAAGCTTAGGCATGCCCATGTTAAGGGTCACGTTAGTTATACTAACGTGAACTCTAACGTGGGAAAAAGAGGCAATTAGCAACGTTATTAGAAAAGGTGAATGCCAATAACGTTTGCGAAGGACCAAGAGGCAACGTTAGTGGTCACGTTAATGCCACTAACGTTGAAGTTAACGTGGATCATTTTGGTTTGGAATGTTAGTGGAAAAGGTGATCGTCACTAACGTTCTCGAACCCACATTTTAACTTAACGTTAACACCACTAACATCCTAACTAACATCCATGCCTAACTCACACTTTTCTGCAAGCAAAGCTGAGCCCACTAAAGACTATAACTACTTCAACTCAAGATCAAAGGCCCATATCCAAGACTTGAAGAGCCAACTAGAAGATCAGAAGAATAGTATATATAAGAATAGTTTTGAACTAGAAAGGGAGCTGTGCATTTTGGAGAATTACACTCTGTATACTTTACTTTCTCTGTAATTTCTAGTTAATTAGACAATGCATTCTTCTTTCATTTCCAGAGCTATGAACAACTAAACCCCTTTTCATTGGGTTAGAGAGCTCTGTTGTAATTTGATGGATCAATAATAGTTTTCATTATTCTTCTTCTTTCTTTTCTCTTGATTTTACTAGAAGGCTTTCAATCTTCATCCAATTGGGTAGTTGTCTTGGAAAAGAAGCTATTCATACTTGGATCTCTTCGGAACCTTGGAAGAGGAATGAAGAGATCATGCTAGAAATGCTTTCTCATGTTGGACCAAATTGGGGTTTGGATGGATATAGTGACATATAATCCTACCAACACTTTGATTTGGGAATACATGTGGTATAATCAGTGACCATACTTCATCTCTTCTCATGAGCAATTAGACCAAGGAATTGGCTATTGATCAAGATTTGAGAGATTGAATTACCAAGGAATTGGAATCCAATCACTTAAGATTGCCAAGGAGATCAATGAATGCACTGATTGAGGAAGAGATAAGAATAAATTTGATCCGGAGAATACAACATCTCCTGAGCCCAATGAATCCCCCATTTCTGATCTTACCCATTCTCTTTACTTTCTGTCATTTACTTTTATGTTCATTTCCCCAAACCCCCGTTTAAGATTCTGCAATTTACTTTCCATCATTTACATTCTGCCATTTACTTCCAGCAATTACCTTTTCTGTTATTTACTTTCCCGCCATTTAATTTTCTGCAAATCTCAACTAAATTTCTGCTTAGCTCAACTAGAACATTCTTCTGATTAAAGTTGCTTGACCAATCAATTCCTGTGGGATTCGACCTCACTTTATTGTGAGTTTTTACTTGACGACAATTCGGTATACTTGCCGAGGGAAATTTATTGAGAGACAAGTTTCCGTGCATCAAGTTTATGGCGCCGTTGCCGGGGATTGATTTTGTATCAACAATTATTAAATTGGTGGATAACTAGATTGAGCATTTTTCTTTATTTGATTTAATTTCATTTGAGTGATTTAATTCTAAACCTGAGAGGACCTTCCTTAGATTAAGGAGGGAAGCAAGAAGAAAGAGAGTTGTTGGTGCTGAGGAAGAGGAGGAGTATTTTGAACCAAACATGGAGGAGAATATGGAGAACCACCATAAAGAAGAGGCTCACAACCGTGTCAGAGAAGGACCAGCAAATCATGCTGGGCAAGAGAGAAGAGTACTGGGCTCTTACATCAATCCAAACCCAAGAAATTGCGGAAGTAGCATCCAAAAGCCAACCATACATGCCAATAACTTTGAACTAAAACCCCAGCTCATCACCCTTGTTCAGAACAACTGTTCATTCGGAGAAAGTGTCCAAGAAGACCCCAATCAACATCTCACCACCTTCCTAAGGATATGTGATACTGTGAAGTTTAATGGTGTTCATTCTGACACTTATAGATTGCTTTTATTCCCCTTTTCACTCAAGGACAAAGCATCTAAATGGCTGGAATCTTTCCCGAAGGAGAGTTTAACAACCTAGGAAGATGTGGTGAACAAATTCTTGGAGAGATTCTACCCTCCTCAGATAATTAATAGGTTGAGAGCTAAAGTACAAACATTCAGGCAACAAGATGGTGAAACTCTCTATGAAGCATGGGAGAGGTTTAAGGACTTGACAAGAAGGTGCCCACCAGACATGTTCAATGAATGGGTGCAGTTACATATTTTCTATGAGGGTCTTTCTTATGAATCAAAGAAGGTAGTAGACCACTCATCCGAGGGATCTCTGAACAAGAAGAAGACCATTGAAGAAGCCATAGATGTCATTGAGACTGTAGCTGAGAATGATTACTTCTGTGCTTCTGAAAGGGGCAATACTGGAGGAGTGATGGAGCTGAACAATGTGGATGCACTGCTGGCTCAAAACAAGATGATCACCAAGCAGCTGGCTGACCTTACCAAGAAGATGGAAAGAAACTAAGTCGCAGCAGTCACCACCTCATCAGCAGCTCAAGAAGGAGTGAACGCAGAGGTAGAGGGTGATCAGGAACAAGCCAACTACATTGGGAACTCACCTAGGCAGACCCATGATCCATACTCCAAAACTTATAATCCTGGTTGGAGGAACCACCTGAACTTTGGGTGGGGAAATCAACAAGATCAAGGCTAAGATCAGAGACGTCACAACCCCAACAACAATGCAGCTCACCAACATTCCACACAAAGATCATATTAGCACCCACCTAACAATACCTCTCAACATCCATATCAAAACCAAAATGGCCCTTCTCATACCTCCAATCTCAACTCACCATCATTCGAAGATAGACTCTCCAGAATCGAGACTCTACTTGAAGGCATATGTAACGAAATCCACGATAACAAGGTGTTCAAGGAGGAGGTGCGAGCCAATATCAAAAACTAGGGAGACACCATCAAGAGGCTGGAATTTCAAGTGGGATACCTCTCTGAGAAGATTCCCAAACCTACTGACAGTTTCCCAAGTGACACAGAGAAAAACCCGAGAGGTAAAGCAAAGAAAGTGAGATGGGAAGAATGCAAGATGGTCACTATAAGTGATAAGGGGACTGAGGAAGAGCTGAACAAACCCTTAGAATCCTCTGGAGATACTTCAGCAGAGAAGCAAGAAGAGGGCCACCAAGAAACTAAAACTACACAGAAGGAGATTCTGAAACTCTATGCACCTTTTCCCCAAAAACTCAAGGGTGGTGTAGAAAAGAGAATATACTCAAAGTTCCTCGACATGTTTGCATCCCTTCATGTGAACATACCATTCATCAAGGCTCTCCAACAAATGCCCTCATACATTAAGTGTATGAAGGAGCTGCTGACCAGGAAAAGCTCACTCAAAGGAGGGCAAACAATAGTGATGAATAAGGAGTGCAGTGTTCTCATTCAACCAGAGTTGCCTACAAAAAGGAAGGATCTAGGGATTTTTCACATCCCCTGTGCCATAGGAGAAACACTAATTGATAAGGGACTCTGTGATCTGGGAGCAAGCATTAATTTAATGCCTCTATCCCTCATGAAGAAGCTGCAGATCAATAAGCTAATGCCCACTGACGTAGTCATCAGGCTGGCTGACAAAACTCAAAAACAAGCAGTAGGAGTGGTTGAAAACGTGTTGGTGAAGGTTGGGAACTACTTCCTTCCCACAGACTTTGTCATATTGGAAATGGAAGAGAGTTACCTCCATCCAATCATATTGGGATGACCATTCCTAGCCATAGCCAGAGCGCTTATAGATGTGGAGTGAGGAGAGCTAATACTGAGGATACATGATGAAAAACTCGCATTCAATGTCTTCAAACCCTCACAAGAAGCAGATCAAGAAAAAAAGGAACCAAGGGAAGATCACAATGATGCACTGGTGAAAGAAACAAGCACCGAAGCAAAAACAGTACACCCTGAAATCCCTTTGGTTGGTAAACAAAACAGTCAGAAGGTGCAACAGCTAAAGGAAACCCAAGAGGAGCCAAATCCACCAGAGTCATATAAGACCAGCAACAAAATTTCCCTGAGAAAGGAGGCCACAAAGAGCAGGGTAGCGTTAAAAGAAACAAGGAAGAAGGCACCAAGGGGATGGAGGAATAAGAAGATCCCTACAGAGGATTTCTCTCCAGGGATAAAGTGATCTCAGCTCATCTCTCAGCTATTCCACCTCATCTCCCCACCATCCCATCTCAGCTGCCTAAAGTTTTCACCATCAGCAGAATTCTCACCTTAGAACATGTGGAGATCCTTAATGAAGCCAATGGAGATAGATTCACTGCGAGAGGATAAGATTTAAAGCATTACCAACCACCCTGACAAAGGCAGAACGTCAAGCTAGAGACGCTAAAGAAGTGCTTCATGGAAGGCAACCCATGTTTTATATGTTTTTAAAGTAGTTAATAATGCAAGGTTCATGAATTCCAAATCAACTTTGACATACACTTAAATGAATCCTTGTATGCAACATATAGTGAAGAACAAGTTTGGTGTTCAAGGCACACTAAGAGAACATAATTTCAATTCATATCATGTCACTCTTAGAACCATGAACAAATCTTTTTACACCACATGGCCACAAACTAAGTTTGGTGTCACCAATATTGCATACATGGACAGTTAAATAGTCAGTTGGTTTGCATTCATGAATAGGACTTAGTTAGTTAAAAACAAAAATTTTAAAAGAGTAGTTATCCCATTTTCTAATTTTGCCGCCAACTTTCAACGTTATTAATTTTATTCCTTTGACTTGTATAGGAATTAAAGGAAGGATTAAAGAGAAATTGATGGGACAAGTGAAGAAGGAGGGTTCAGCCACTTCAAAAATGGGGACTATACACATGTCTTCAAAGGGAATATAATGGAAAATGTTGCCATGCAACATTGCAGGAATAAGACACTTGGAAACCGAACCAACCCCATCATAAAAGTGATGATCCTTGTGCCCATCCCATGCTAAACCTCATCCGTTCATTATTAGACTATACCATCAATCCACACCATTCATTTACTCATTACTTTTCTATATAAGTGGTTCCTAGTCCGTACCCTTTCACATTCCAATGCTGATAGCTTCAACACCTCTTATTCCATCAAAAACACTCTCACCCACGCCCTTAGCTACACCCTTTCAACCATCCACACTTTTACAAATACAAAATCAAAGGCCACTCATGGCATCATCGAGCTCTAAAAGAAGAAAAGGGAAGGAGCTTATGGAGCAATGCCCTTTCGATGAGAAGAAATTTAGAACCTTTTACCATGCATTGAAATTCAGGTGGATGGCTGATAAGGAGATCATATATTAGCTAGGCTTTCAAGTCAAGAAAACTGAGTGCCCCAAAATCACAGAGAAGGTGGAAAAGAGAAGATGGGAGCTCCTTACTGATCCAGTCACAAAAGTAAACGCAACTCTTGTGAGAGAATTTTATGCAAATGCAGTCAGGTATGATAGGGCAGATGAGTTCTATATAAGCTTTGTAAGAGGAGCAATAGTGCACTTTAGTCCCATGAGCGTCATGAGGGTGCTAAAGCTATGATGAGCGGATAACTTATACGCTTTTTGGCATTGTTTTTAGGTAGTTTTTAATATGTTTTAGTCACTTTTATTATATTTTTATTAGTTTTTAAATAAAAATCACATTTTTGGACTTTACTATGAGTTTGTGTATTTTTCTGTGATTTCAGGTAATTTCTGGCTGAAATTGAGGGAGCTGAGCAAAAATCTGATTCAGGCTGAAAAAGGACTGCAGATGCTGTTGGATTCTGACCTCCCTGCACTCGAAATGGATTTTTTGGAGCTACAAGAGTCCAAATGGCGCGCTCTCAATTGCGTTGGAAAGTAGACATCCAGGGCTTTCCAGCAATATATAATAGTTCATACTTTGCTCAAAGATAAACGACGTAAACTGGCGTTCAACTCTAGTTCCATGTTGCATTCTGGTGTTAAACGCCAGAAACAGGTTACAAGTTGGAGTTAAATGCCAGAAACAGGTTACAACCTGGCGTTTAACTCTGGAAACAGCCTAGGACGTGTAAAGCTCAAGTCTCAACCCCAGCACACACCAAGTGGGCCCCAAAAGTGGATTTTTGCACTATCTATCTCAGTTTACTCATTTTCTGTAAACCTAGGTTACTAGTTTAGTATTTAAACAACTTTTAGAGATTTATTTTGTACCTCATGACATTTTAGATCTGAACTTTGTACTCTTTGACGGCATGAGTCTCTAAACTCCATTGTTGGGGGTGAGGAGCTCTGCTGTGTCTCGATGAATTAATGCAATTATTTCTATTTTCTATTCAAACACGCTTGTTTCTATCTAAGATGTTCATTCGCACTTCAATATGATGGATGTGATGATTCGTGACACTCATCATCATCCTCAACCTATGAATGCGTGCCTGACAACCACCTCCGTTCTACCTTCGATTGAATGAATATCTATTGGATTCCTTAATCAGAATCTTCGTGGTATAAGCTAGAATCGATTGGCAGTATTCTTGAGAATCCGGAAAGTCTAAACCTTGTCTGTGGTATTCCGAGTAGGATTCAGGGATTGAATGACTGTGATGAGCTTCAATCTCACAAGGGTTGGGCGTAGTGACAGACGCAAAAGGACCAATGGATCCTATTCCAGCATGAGTGAGAACCGATAGATGATTAGCCGTGCGGTGATAGCACACCTGGACCATTTTCACTGGGAGGACGGATGGTAGTTATTGACAACGGTGATCCACCAACATACAGCTTGCCATGGGAGGAACCTTGCATGCGTGAAGAAGAAGACAGGGGGAAAGCAGAGATTCAGAAGACAAAGCATCTCCAAAACTCCAACATATTCTCCATTACTGCAGAACAAGTATTTATTTCATGCTCTTTTATTTTTCGTAATTCAAACTGATAAATATAGTTGATATCCTGACTAAGAGTTACAAGATAACCATAGACTGCTTCAATCCAACAATCTCCGTGGGATTCGACCCTTACTCACGTAAGGTATTACTTGGACGACCCAGTGCACTTGCTGGTTAGTGGTACGAATTGTGAAAAGTGTGATTCACAATTCGTGCACCAAGTTTTTGGCGCTGTTGCCGGGGATTGTTCGAGTTTGGACAACTGACAGTTTATTTTTTTGCTTAAATTAGGAAAAATTTTTTCTTTTTGGTTTAGAGTCTTCTATTATTGTTTTTTGGTTAAAATTTTAAAAATCCTTATTTTCTCTTTTTAATTTTTTTCAAAAATTTTTATAAACTAATAATTGAGTTTTTCTGTTTGAGTTTAGTTTCATATTTTAAATTTGGTGTCAATTGCATGTTTTTATTTTCCTTTAAATTTTTGAATTATATGTTCTTAGTTCTTTCTTAATTCTCAAGTTGTTCTTGTTTATTTTCCTTGTTTGATCTTTAGTTTTTCTTGTTCTGTGTCTTTTCTTATTTTTCTTGTGCTTTTTCAAAATATCAGTTTCCAAAGAAAATTTTATTTATTAAATACAATATTAAAACACGTTAAATTTTTAGCGCAATTGGCTAGAGTGTTGTGCCTATGTTCTTGGTAATTGGCTATCTTTTTTTTAAAACATTTCTAAAAATAAATTTTCTTTGATTAAATCTTGTGCCAAACTTTAACTTTGGTGCTTTCTTGTTAGCTTTTCTTTAGGTTTTGAAAATTTTATTGTGATTTTCTAAAAATTTTAAGTTTGGTGTTCTTTCTTCATGTTCTTGTTGTTCTTGTGAGTCTTCAAGGTGTTCTTGAGTTTTCCTTGTGTCTTGATCTTAAAATTTTTAAGTTTGGTGTTCCTTGGTGTTTTTCCTCCAAAATTTTTGAAAATAAGGAGCATTAGATCTAAAAATTTTAAGTCTTGTTTCTTTTTATTGTTTTTCTCTTTCCTCAATGAATTCAAAAATATCTTTCTCCTTTATTTTAATTAATTTTTCGAATTTTCCTTTTAAAAAAAATTCAGATTTTATTTTAAAATTTTTTTATTTTATCTTATCTTAGTTTCAAAATTTCAAAATTCAAATCTTTTCTCAAAAAAATTCATATCCTTTTCAAAATCTTATCTTATCTTATTTCAAATTTCAAATTTCAACTTCCAAAATTCAAAATTCAAATTTCAAAATTCAAATTTCAAAATTCAAATTTCATAATTTTTTAATTTAAATTCCTTATCTTCTCTTACTTAGCTTATCTTATCTTTTCTAATCTCAAATCTTAAAATCAAATCTTTTTCATATCTTTTCTTTTTTTATTTATTTTATTTTTGTTTTTATTTTTATTTTCTTACAAGTATCTTTTATTTTAAGACATATCTTTTTCAAAACTTCCTAACCAATTTCTTTCTCTTCATTTTTTTCAAAAATCCTCACCCACATCCTTTTCAAATCTTTTTAATTTATTAATTTAGTTTTTAATTTTCTTTTATTTCTTTTTCTTCAATTTTTCAAAATTATAGTTATCCCCTTTTCTCCATGATGGACCTAAGTGGAAATGAACAGTCTAGAAGGACTCTGGGGTCATATGCTAACCCCACTACTGCTTCATATGGGAGTAGTATCTATATACCCTTCGTCGGAGTCAGTAGCTTTGAGTTGAATCCTCAGCTCATTATCATAGTGCAGCAAAGTTGCCAGTATTCCCGTCTTCCACAGGAAGAACCTACAGAGTTTCTGGCATAGTTTTTTACAAATTGCTGACACAATACATGATAAGGAAGTAGATCAGGATGTCTACAGATTATTACTGTTTCCATTTGCTGTAAAAGATCAAGCTAAGAGGTAGTTAAATAACCAACCTAAAGCTAGCATAAGGACATGGAAACAGTTGTCAGAAAAATTCCTGAATCAATGCTTCCCTCCAAAACGGATGACACAGCTAAGGCTGGACATCCAAGGCTTTAAACAAGGAGATAATGAATCTCTTTATGATGCCTGGGAGAGATACAAAGAGATGCTAAGAAAATGCCCCTCTGAAATGTTTTCAGAATGGGTGCAGTTAGACATCATCTATTATGGGCTTACAGAGAAAGCTCAGATTTCTCTAGACCACTCAGCTGGTGGATCTATACATATGAGAAAGACAATTGAAGAAGCTCAAGAGCTCATTGATACATTTGCCAGAAATCAGCATCTGTACCTAAGTGGTGAATCTTCCATAAAAGAAGAGGCTAAAGCAGTGTCTACTGAACTTGGTCCTCCAGAACGAGTTGCTGAACTCAATCAACAATTGTGCTTTCTAATAAAACAGCTAGTAGAATTTAAGTAGATGCTACAAGACACTAAAAATGCTAATAAAAATATGGAGGCACAATTGAATCAAACAAAACAGCAGTTATCAAGGCAGATAACAGAAGAGTGCCAGGCAGTTCAATTAAGAAGTGGGAAAACATTAAATACTTCGCTTCAGAACAGTAGAAAGCCAAGGAAAGAACAACTGACAGAGGATGAGCAGAATATCATCCAGAATCCCTCTGAGGACAGTAAGAGCCCAGAGAGGAATGATTCTGGCACTCAAACGCCAGAAAAGGATGGAGAGCTGGCGTTAAACGCCCAACCCATGCTCAGTTCTGGCGTTCAAACACCACAAACAAGCAAGGAGTTGGCATTAAACGCCCAAAGGAAGCTCAGTTCTGGCGTTCAAATGCCAGGAACAGGTAAGGAGTTGGCATCCAACGCCAATCCAGCTTCCAACCCTGGCATTCAAACGCCAGTGAGGGATCAGACACACACAAGTGCTGATAACAACCCCTCTAAAAAGGCTTCCCCAACCACTTCTGTAGGAAATAAACCTGCAGCAACCAAGGTTGAGGAATACAAAGCCAACATGCCTTATCCTCAAAAACTCCGCCAAGAGGAGCAGGATAAACAATTTGCTCGCTTTGCAGACTATCTCAGGACTCTTGAAATAAAGATTCCGTTTGCAGAGGCACTTGAGCAAATACCTTCTTATGCCAAGTTCATGAAAGAGATCTTGAGTCATAAGAAGGATTAGAGAGAAACTGAAAAAGTTCTCCTCACTGAAGAATGCAGTGCAGTCATTCTGAAAAGCTTCCCAGAAAAGCTTAAAGATCCCGGGAGCTTCATGATACCATGCACATTAGAGGGTAATTGCACCAAGACAGCTTTATGTGATCTTGGAGCAAGTATCAATCTAATACCTGCATCCACTATCAGAAAGCTTGGTTTAACTGAAGAAGTCAAACCAACCCGGATATGTCTCCAACTTGCTAATGGCTCCATTAAATACCCATCAGGCGTGATTGAAGACATGATTGTCAGGGTTTGACCATTCGCCTTCCCCATTGACTTTGTAGTGCTGGAAATGGAGGAGCACAAGAGTGCTACTCTCATTCTAGGAAGACCCTTCCTAGCAACTGGACGAACTCTAATTGATGTCCAAAAGGGGGAAGTAACCCTGAGAGTCAATGAGGATGAGTTTAAGTTGAATGCTGTCAAAGCCATGCAGCATCCAGACACACCAAAAGACTGCATAAAAGTTGATCTTATTGACTCTTTAGTAGAGGAGATCAACATGGCTGTGAGTCTCGAATCAGAGCTGGAAGACATCTTTAAAGATGTTCAGCATAATCTGGGAGATTCAGAGGAATTAAAAGAGCCTCTGGAAATTCCTCAGGAAGAGGAAAAACCTCCTAAACCTGAGCTCAAACCATTACCACCGTCCCTGAAATATGCATTTCTGGGAGAAGGTGACACTTTTTCAGTGATCATAACTCTGCTTTGAATTCACAGGAAGAGGAAGCACTACTTCAAGTGCTAAAGACACACAAGACAGCTCTTGGGTGGTCCATAAGTGACCTTAAGGGCATAAGCCCAGCTAGATGCATGCACAAGATCCTATTGGAGGATGATGCTAATCCAGTGGTTCAACCACAGAGGCGGTTAAATCCAGCCATGAAGGAAGTAGTGCATAAAGAGGTTACCAAGTTACTGGAGGCTAGGATTATTTATCCTATTTCTGATAGCCCCTGGGTGAGCCCTGTTCAAGTTGTCCCCAAAAAGGGAGGCATGACAGTGGTTCATAATGAAAAAAATGAACTAGTTCCTACAAGAACAGTTATAGGGTGGCGCATGTGTATTGACTACAGAAGGCTCAATATAGCCACCAAAAAGGATCATTTTCCTTTACCATTCATAGACCAGATGCTAGAGAGACTAGCAGGTCATGATTTTTACTACTTTTTGGATGGCTATTCAGGTTACAACCAAATTGCAGTAGATCCCCAGGATCAAGAGAAAACTGCATTTACATGTCCATCTGGAATATTTGCCTACAGAAGGATGCCATTTGGGCTGTGTAATGCACCTGCAACCTTTCAGAGATGCATGCTCTCTATTTTCTCTGATATGGTGGAAAAATTTCTGGAAGTCTTCATGGATGACTTCTCAGTATATGGAGACTCATTCATCTCCTGTCTTGATCACCTGACACTAGTTCTGAAAAGATGCCAAGAGACTAACCTGGTTTTAAACTGGGAAAAATGTCACTTTATGGTGACTGAAGGGATTGTCCTTGGGCACAAGATTTCGAACAAGGGAATAGAGGTAGATCAAGCTAAGGTAGAAGTAATTGAAAAATTACCACCACCTGCCAATGTTAAGGCAATCAGAAGCTTTCTGGGGCATGCAGGATTCTATAGGAGGTTTATAAAGGATTTTTCAAAAATCGCAAAACCTCTGAGCAATCTACTAGCTGCTGACATGCCATTTGTGTTTGACACAGAGTGTCTGCAGGCGTTTGAAACCCTGAAAACTAAGCTGGTCACAGCACCAGTTATTTTTGCACTAGACTGGACATTACCATTCGAATTAATGTGTGACGCCAGTGACCATGCCATTGGTGCAGTATTGGGGCAGAGGCACTACAAGCTCCTGCATGTCATTTATTATGCTAGCCGTGTTTTAAATAATGCCCAGAAAAATTACACAACCACATAAAAGGAATTGCTTGCAGTGGTTTATGCCATTGACATGTTTAGATCATACTTAGTAGGATCAAAAGTGATTGTGTACACTGACCATGCTGCTCTTAAATATCTACTTACAAATCAGGATTCAAAACCCAGTCTCATAAGATGGGTGTTGCTTCTGCAAGAGTTTGATATAGAAATAAGAGACAGAAAAGGGACAGAAAACCAAGTGGCTGATCATCTGTCCCGGATAGAGCCAGTAGAAGGGGCATCCTTTCCCTCTATTGAAATCTCTGAAACCTTTCCGGATGAGCATTTGTTTGCCATTCAGGAAACACCATGGTTTGCAGACATTGCAAACTATAAAGCTGCAAGGTTCATACCCAAGGAGTACAGCAGGCAACAAAAGAAAAAATTAATCACTAATGCAAAGTACTACTTGTGTCTTTACCATGTGATCACTAGTATCTAAGTGTCTATGTCTTAAAGATATGAATGTCCTATGAATCCATCACCTTTCTTAAATGAAAATTGTTTTCTGAAAAAGAAAAAGAAGTACATGAATTTCGAATTTTAAAATAGTTTAATTATTTTGATGTGGTGGCAATACTTTTTGTTTTTTGAATAAATGCTTGAACAGAGCATATATCTTTTGAAATTGTTGTTTATGAATATTAAAATTGTTGGGTCTTGAAAGAATGATGAAAAAGGAGAAATGTTATTTGATAATCTAAAAAATCATAAAAATTATTCTTGAAGCAAGAAGAAGCTGTGAAGAACAAAGCTTGCAGAAAAAAAATGAGAAAAAAAAAAGAGAGCAAGAAAAAGCCAAAAGCTCTTTAAACCAAAAGGCAAGAGCAAAAAGCCAATAGCCCTTAAAACCAAAAGGCAAGGGTAATAAAAAGGATCCAAGGCTTTGAGCATCAGTGGATAGGAGGGCCTAAAGGAATAAAATCCTGGCCTAAGCGGCTAAACCAAGCTATCCCTAACCATGTGCTTGTGGCGTGAAGGTGTCAAGTGAAAATTTGAGACTGAGCGGTTAAAGTCGAGGTCCAAAGCAAAAACAGAGCGTGCTTAAGAACCTTGGACACCTCTAATTGGGGACTTTAGCAAAGCTGAGTCACAATCTGAAAAGGTTCACCCAGTTATGTGTCTGTGCCATGTATGTATCCGGTGGTAATACTGGAAAACAGAGTGCTTAGGGCCACGACCAAGACTCATAAAGTAGCTGTGTTCAAGAATCAACATACTGAACTAGGAGAATCAATAACACTATCTGAATTCTGAGTTCCTATAGATACCAATCATTCTGAACTTCAAAGAATAAAGTGAGATGCCAAAACTGTTTAGAAGCAAAAAGCTAATAGCCCCGCTCATCTAACTAAGACTGATCTTCGTAGATGTTTTTGGAATTCATTGTATATTCTTTTCTTTTTATCCTACTTTGTTTTTAGTTGCTTGGGGACAAGCAACAATTTAAGTTTGGTGTTGTGATGAGCGGATAATTTATACGCTTTTTGGCATTATTTTTAGGTAGTTTTTAATATGTTTTAGTCACTTTTTATTATATTTTTATTAGTTTTTAAATAAAAATCACATTTCTGGACTTTACTATGAGTTTGTGTATTTTTCTATGATTTTAGGTAATTTCTGGCTGAAATTGAGGGAGCTGAGCAAAAATCTGATTCAGGCTGAAAAAGGACTACAGATGCTGTTGGATTCTGACCTCCCTGCACTCGAAATGGATTTTATGGAGCTACAAGAGTTCAAATGGCGCGATCTCAATTTTGTTGGAAAGTAGACATCCAGGGCTTTCCATCAATATATAATAGTCCATACTTTGCTCAAGGATAAACGACGTAAACTGGCGTTCAACGCCAGTTCCATGTTGCATTCTGGCGTTAAACGCCAGAAACAGGTTACAAGTTGGAGTTAAACGCCAGAAACAGGTTACAACCTGGCGTTTAACTCTGAAAACAACCTAGGCACGTGTAAAGCTCAAGTCTCAGCCCCAGCACACACCAAGTGGGCCCCAGAAGTGGATTTCTGCACTATCTATCTC
>NC_029789.2:86735970-86759239 GCF_000816755.2 Arachis ipaensis
CTTAATCAGAATCTTCGTGGTATAAGCTAGAATCTATTGGCAGCATTCTTGAGAATCCGGAAAGTCTAAACCTTGTCTGTGGTATTCCGAGTAGGATTCAGGGATTGAATGACTGGGACGAGCTTCAAACTCACAAGGGTTGGGCGTAGTGACAGACGCAAAAGGACCAATGGATCCTATTCCAGCTTGAGTGAGAATCGACATATGATTAGCCGTGCGGTGACAGCGTACCTGGATCATTTTCACTGAGAGGACGGATGGTAGCCATTGACAACGGTGATCTACCAACATATAGCTTGCCATGGGAGGAACCTTGCGTACGTGAAGAAGAAGACAGGGGGAAAGCAGAGATTCAGAAGACAAAGCATCTCCAAAACTCCAACATATTCTCCATTACTGCAGAACAAGTATTTATTTCATGCTCTTTTATTTTTCGCAATTCAAACTAATAAATATAGTTGATATCCTGACTAAGAGTTGCAAGATAACCATAGATTTCTTCAAGCCAACAATCTCTATGGGATTCGACCCTTACTCACGTAAGGTATTACTTGGACGACCCAGTGCACTTGCTGGTTAGTGGTACGAGTTGTGAAAAGTGTGATTCACAATTCGTGCACCAAGCTACAAACCATACCATTCGTAGAAGAGAGCTATCAATCCAAAATAGACAGCAGTCCCAATTATGACCAGATTTTGCAAGATATTTACGTACAAGGAGTTGATTGGGTAGGAGATTCCCAGAGGAAGCCCAAGTTCATCAAGAGAGGGGACCTCACTCCCGAAGCAAAGGGGTGGTTCGAAATTGTAAGGAGATCCATCCTCCCCGCCGGAAAACAACTCAGAGGTGAATCTTAAGAGAGCAACAATGGTGCAATGTATACTTAAAGGGGGAGAGATCAAGGTTCATGAACTCATAGCCCAAGGCATTAGGAAGATGGTTGAGAAAAGCGATTCTGGGGGAAGGTTAGGCTACCCCAGCACTATTTTTCGTCTGTGTGACAGGGATGGGGTGGTGTTCGAAGATGAGAACCCCGAATGGATAAAAGCTGGCATCCCAATTACTGTTCGATGGATGCATGCTGTTACATCTCCCCTACCTCAACGAAGGCTAAGAAAGAGGACAGCCCATCAAGTTGTAGAAGGACAAGACCCAGAGGAGCAAGCCCCAGCCACTTTGGACATGCACCAATTACAGGAAGCCATTGATGGCTTATCTAGACAATACATGGAGAATCAAGGGGCACAGAAAGAGCTTCAACTACAAATGATGGACCGCCAAGAAGAATCATTCTCCAGATGGATGAATCAACAGGAGGAGTGGTAAAAGCAATTGATGGAGCAGCAACTGGAACAAGGGAGACAATGGGATGAATCTTTCCAAAGGATGAATCAAAAACAAGATCAACAACAAGAAGCCATCCAAAAGCTAATCTACATCCAAGCACATCAAGGTGCACACATACATGAGATGTATCGAAAACAAAGAGAACAGGCAGAACTCTTCGACGAATACAGGGCATTCTCAGAAGGAGTTTACATGAGTGAGACTGGACATCATGTGAACACTCAAGCCAGGCTCGGATACTTAGTCGGACAACTTCCTATATTGCATCCGGAAATCACAAGATATGAAGTGAAGGATGAATTAGCGCGAGAAGAAAGAGAAAGAGTCGAAATGAGTCATGAATCAATAAGAAAAGCACTTGAGGATTGGAAAAGAGCCAGAATGACACGGATACAAGGAAACACAAGTGGACACAAAGAGGACAAACAAGAGAGAGAGCATGGGCATCCCCATGAGTAAAAGGTGGTGGAGTTCCCTCTTCGTTTTATCTTTTTCAAGTCTAAATAAGGAAAATCATGTATGAAATAGAACATGCTTCCATAGTAGCTTAGGAATTTTCAATTCTGTCTTTAGCATTTTCAGTTATTAAGTCTATGTGTGCTGGTCCAAGTTACCTGTTTTCATTTTCATCCTACTTACTTGTATGCTCGCCCTTTGAATTTAATGAAAGAGAATGTTATGAAAGAAACTATAGTAGGGTTCATATGGTGAAGTAAGTCCTCAAAATTTGTGGGTTGTAATAGATTAGCTAAGTTGGATCACCTATAAGGTATGAGGGCACTTATGTGTATTGAAGTACATGCTTGAAGCACATTCTATGAGATTAGCCAAACAACAAGATCCTAATAAGAAAAAGAGAAAGAACAATAAGAGTTTGAAAAAGAAAGAAAAATAATAGGAAATAAGGCTAGGCACCAAGGGTTTAAATCTTGAGGGATGCGTCTGTGGTGTTCTTGCACCAAGGATCTACTTGGATGAATAAGTTCTTAGGAGTGCTTCATCACTTGGTAACTTAGGTTAACTAACCCAGGATTATCAACTGAAAATCCACTATCAAGAGCAGCCTTGCTACAGAACATTTGGTAACCCAAAGAGGTGCTGGACACCAAGGCCTAAAGGAAAGAAAATAACAAACCATGTGCCTGTGGTGTGCATGTATGGGGGAGAGATACTTGAGGGAGTAAGTCCTTAGGGGTGTTTCAACACCTAGCACCTTGAACCAACTGGTTCGGGAGTGTTGGCTGAAAGCTTACTTTAAAGAGTTGCCCCCTCACAGAGCACTTAGCCTAAGAAATGCAATAAACCCTGAAAAGAAGGGAGGATCAATAAATAAGAAATCTCATAGGATGCAATCAAGCAAGTATTCAAGAGCATGATAAGGACCTGGAAACCGGTAAAGGAATGAACCTAAGTTGCTATGCATGAAACCCCATAAACCAAGAGCTTTACTTCTATAATAAGAACTTGTTTCTCTCGTTCTTTCATTCATCATTCTGATGTTTCAGTACTTGCTTAGGGACAAACAAGCTTTAAGTTTGGTGTTGTGATGCCAGGGCATTTTGGCCAGTTTCACTGACCTTCTCTTTACTGTTTTAGGGTAGTTTCATGTATTTTCTTAGTAAATAAGCATGTTTTGGGTAGAAATACACTTACATCTTGATTCAAGCAAACATGGTGAACTTTACATGATTTCATGAGAATTATGCATGAATTGAATGACAAATTGGATAATGCATAATCTCATGACTTGGAATAGAGCTTTGATGCACTTTATTTACTTGATTTCAAGACAAAGGAAGCAAGGAAGAGCCATGTTAGTAGTGGTGCACGAATTGTGAATCACACTTTTCACAACGCGTACCACTAACCAGCAAGTGCACTGGTCTCTAAAAGTTGTTTAAATACTAAACTAATAGCCTAGGTTTACAACAATTGAGTAAACTATGATGGGTGATGCAGAGATCCACTTCTGGGGCCCACTTGGTGTGTGTTGGGGCTGAGATTTAAGTGAGTCACGTGCAGAGGCCATTTGTGGAGTTGAACGCCAGTTTTTGATCCTTTTTTGGCGCTGGACGCCAGAATTGGGCAGAAAACTGGCGTTGAACGCCAGTTTACGTCATCTATCCTTGTGCAAAGTATGGACTATTATATATTGCTGGAAAGCCCTGGATGTCTACTTTCCAACGCAATTGGAAGCATGCCATTTCGAGTTCTGTAGCTCCAGAAAATCCACTTTGAGTGCAGGGAGGTCAGAATCCAACAGCATCAGCAGTCCTTTTTCAGCCTGAATCAGATTTTTGCTCAGCTCCTTCAATTTCAGCCAGAAAAATACCTGAAATTATAGAAAAACACACAACTCATAGTAAAGTCCAGAAATATGAATTTTTCCTAAAAACTACTAAAAATAGATTAAAAACTAACTAAAACATACTCTAAACTATATGAAATTATCCCCAAAAAGCGTATAAAATATCCGCTCATCACAACACCAAACTTAACCTGTTGCAATTAGCACAATGATTTTCTGGTGTGTGTTGTTGAAACTGATGTGAGTTATATTGCTTGAAATGATTAAATTTTTGAAATTTTCTGGTTCTTGGAGGAAATGCATTTCTTTTGGAATACTGGCAACTTTGCTGCACCATGATAATGAGCTGAGGATTCAACTAAAAGCTACTGACTCCAATGGAGGGTATGCAGATGCTACTTCCATATGAAGCAGTAGAGGGGTTAGAATATGACCCCAGAGTCCTCCTGGACTGTTCAGTTCCAAAGAGATATTTTGAAAAGATATTTTTTTGAATTTAGTGAGGAGAGAGAAAAACAATAAGATAGTACAAGATTTAAAATTTTTTTGGGGTTTAGAGACTCATGCCGTCAGAGAATACAAAGTTTAGATCTGAAATGTCATGAGATACAAAATAAGTCTCTAAAAGTTGTTTAAATACTAAACTAGTAGCCTAGGTTTACAGAAAATGAGTGGACTATGATGGATGATGCAGAGATCCACTTCTGGGGCCCACTTGGTGTGTGTTGGGGCTGAGATTTAAGTGAGTCACGTGCAGAGGCCATTTGTGGAGTTGAACGCCAGTTTTTTATCCTTTTCTGGCGCTGGACGCCAGAATTGGGCAGAAAACTGGCGTTGAACGCCAGTTTACGTCGTCTATCCTTGTGCAAAGTATAGACTATTATATATTTCTGGAAAGCTCTGGATGTCTACTTTCCAACGCAATTGGAAGCATGCCATTTCGAGGTCTGTAGCTCCAGAAAATCCACTTTGAGTGCAGGGAGGTCAGAATCCAACAGCATCAGTAGTCCTTTTTCAGCCTGAATCAGATTTTTGCTCAGCTCCTTCAATTTCAGCCAGAAAAATACCTGAAATTACAGAAAAACACACAACTCATAGTAAAGTCCAGAAATATGAATTTTTCCTAAAAACTACTAAAAATAGACTAAAAACTAACTAAAACATACTCTAAACTATATGAAATTATCCCCAAAAAGCGTATAAAATATCCGCTCATCAAGTAGCCACGCTAATCTAATTAACGTGACCACTAATGTGGAATGGGCATAAGCTTGTAGCGTTAATGAGAAAAGTGATCGCCAATAACGCCTTCGAAGCTATCATAGCCCACGTTAGTTGCCACGTTAATTACATTAACGTGGTAGCTAACGTGGAGGAAAAAGGTAGCTCCAACGTTAGTGGTAAAAGTGAATACCACTAACGCCCCAAAATGGCACACTTAGCCACGTTAAGTAGCCACGTTAATCTAATTAACGTGAACTCTAACGTGGGAAGGAAGGGCATTTAGAGCGTTAGTGACAAAGGTAAGTGTCACTAACGCTCTCGAAGCTTAGGCATGCCCACGTTAAGGGTCACGTTAGTTATACTAATGTGAACTTTAACGTGGGGAAAAGAGGCAATTAGCAACGTTATTGGAAAAGGTGAATGCCAATAACGTTGAAGTTAACGTGGATCATTTTGGTTTGGAACGTTAGTGAAAAAGGTGATCGTTACTAACGTTCTCGCACCCACATTTTCACTTAACGTTAACACCACTAACGTCCTAACTAACGTCCATGCCTAACTCACACCTTTTCTGCAAGCAAAGCTGAGCTCAGTGAAGACTATAACTGCTTCAACTCAAGATCAAAGGCCTATATCCAAGACTTGAATAGCCAACTAGAAGATCAGAAGAGTAGTATATATAGGAGTAGTTTTGAACTAGTAAGGGAGCTGGGCATTTTGGAGAACTACACTCTGTATACTTTACTTTCTCTATAATTTCTAGTTAATTTGACAATGCATTCTTCTTTATCTTCTTCCATTTCTAGAGTTATGAACAACTAAACCCCTTTTCATTGGGTTTGGGAGCTCTATTGTAATTTGATGGATCAATAATAGTTTTCATTATTCTTCTTCTTTCTTTCTCTTGATTTTACTAGAAGGCTTTCAATCTTCATCCAATTGGGTAGTTGTTTTAGAAAAGAAGCTATTCATACTTGGATCTCTTCTGAACCATGGAAGAGGAATGAAGACATCATGCTAGAAATGCTTTCTCATGTTGGACCAAATTGGGGTTTGGATGGATATAGTGACATATAATCCTACCAACACTTTGATTTGGGAATACATGTGGTATAATCAGTGACCATACTTCATCTCTTCTCATGAGCAATTAGACCAAGAAATTGGCTATTGATCAAGATTTGAGAGATTGAATTACTAAGGAATTGGAATCCAATTACTTAAGATTGCCAAGGAGATCAATGAATGCATTGATTGAGGAAGAGATGAGAATAAATTTGATCCGGAGAATACAACATCTCCTGAGCCCAATGAATCCCCCATTTCTGATCTTACCCATTCTCTTTACTTTCTGCCATTTACTTTTATGTTCATTTCCCCAAACCCCCGTTTAAGATTCTGTAATTTACTTTCCGTCATTTACATTCTGCCATTTACTTCTAGCAATTACCTTTTCTGTTATTTACTTTCCTGCCATTTACTTTTCTACAAATCTCAACTAAATTTCTGCTTAGCTCAACTAGAACATTCCTTTGATTAAAGTTGCTTGACCAATCAATCCCTGTGGGATTCGACTCACTCTATTGTGAGTTTTTACTTGACGACAACTCAGTATACTTGCCGAGGGAAATTTGTTGAGAGACAAGTTTCCGTGCATCAGGATGGGGACAAAAAGAGCACCAGCTGCGAAACCATCCTCAACATTAGTCAAACCAACAATAAAGCGGGTCAAAAGGATTATCAAGGTCGATGAAACTGAGAAAGCCTTTCCAGCAAGGGACACTGCGCGGTTCACTAACCGCTACTGTGAGCAGATATTCCCCATCCTGGCATAGCAGAACTACAACAATGAGCACCTACTTATCCTCCCTACTCACATTGTTGATTTTGTAGAGCCCCGCATTGAGCGCAGACAATGGAGATTCTTGCAGAGGCAGCCACGGCAGGTCAACCTCTCATGGGTAGTTGAATTCTACTCCAATTTTCACATGCCAGCCCTATAGTCTGTCTATGCCCGTCAGACGCAAGTCCCTATACCGAAGGGGCCATTCAGCGAGCCTTAGATCTCCCCCTTGCTCCAGAAGGATTGACGCATACCAAGAAGCCTCTGTCAAGCGCCAGACACACCAATTTGACTAGGATGACGTCCTTAGAATTATAGCACAACCTGGCAGCAGATGGATCTATGGATACCATCGATCCCGACCTAAGGGCATATTGGCTTCAGCACTTACCTTGGAGGCTCGAGTGTGGGCACAGATTATGTCCCACTACGTCTTTCCGAGCACCCACGAGTCCTCCTTCAGTGCAGACATGGCTATTTTCATCTGGTGTATCCTTACAAACCAGCCTCTCAACTTACCAAGACACATCCGGCACGCCATGGGACACGTACAGATTGCGGGCAACCTACCCTTTCCCGCCTTGGTTTCAGATCTAGTCTCAGCAACTGGAGTCTCCTACAGAGTTGGAGACACCAAGACCATAATTCTGCGGGATGATCAGTATGTCCCCAACGGGAAGTACATCAGACTCCCAGCAGCCACTACCAGCCAGACTGCAGACCCAATTGGAAATATTCCTTCTCCTTCCACATCACAAGCACCTTCAACAAATCAACTGCTCCTTCAGATACTTCAGAAATTAGACCGACTTGACCGGCAGGCAAAGCGAATGGAGCGCCGTAACAAGCGCCAATTTACATACCTCAAGGAGCTTATTGTTGGCAACCACCCACTTGAAGAAGAACCAGACACTCCGAACTCCACCTCACCTACCAGCACCGGGAGCTATGACGCCCCCGACTGTGGAGATGCTGTTACCAACCCCCCTTTGTTCCTGACTGATGGCACCGAGGACGGTGCCATGATTTAAATGTGGGGAGGTCGGTGAGTACCTAACTTCCGAAGGTAATCTCTCTCTCTTAACACCAACATTTTAGTTTTTCTTTTGTTAGATAGAATAGATTGTATGATAATAATTGTTTGCATGTATGTTTGCTTGGTTAAAGTAATAAATTTCTTTTCAAGACTCTATTTTATCATATTTCACTAATTTAAATTGAAAAAAAAAATTGTGTTAAACTTGCTTGAAGATTGTAAATTGGAACATGAACTATAGCTAAAAGAATACACAACCTGTGAGATTTGAGCTTAATTACATGGTTACACTATTTAACCATAATATTTTATTCTTGTGGATTTTCTTCTCTATGATTGTAATCTATAGTTTGTTCCATTCTATAAATCCACTATTTAGTGTATTTACATGCATGCATATGATTGAGGCCATCATTTGTTATTAGCTCACTTACCCTAAATAGCCCACCCTTTCAATTACCTTTGTTTGCCACTTTGAGCCTTTTAATCCCCTTTTGTTCTATATTTTACCACATCACTAGCCTTAAGTAGAAAAATAAGTAATTACCTGATTTGAATCTTTGGTTAGCTTAAGATAGTGTGTTAGCTAAGTGTGGGGAAACTGTGGGAACTTGGGTTAATAAAAGTGTATAATGTTTGAATGACAAATATTGGGAATTTGGGTACCTACTCATGTGAAACTAGAAAAATTAAAAAATCCATGTGCATTGATAAATTATTTTTACTTTTATATTAAAAAAAATATTCAAATAAATAAATAAATAAATAAATAAGGGGACAAAATTATCCCAATATTAAATTAATGAAAAATCAATGCATATGTGATTAAATTAGAAAAAAGTTGATGCATGAGTATGAGATGCAAAAATGGGAATTTTGGGTAGCTAGGCATGATTTTAGAAGTATATAGAGTGTGTGTATGTTTAGGTGAGAGCTTAGGTTAGTCAAGGATTTAATTTATAGCTTACTTAGCCATATATATACCCTCACCTTTACCTTAGCCCCATTACAACCTTGAAAAGACCTCATGATGTTTGCATTGGTACATTAAATATTTGTTGATTGGTTAGGTGAAGAACAAAGTTTAGAAAGCATGACTAGAGAAGACTAGAGTGGATTACCCTATACACTTGAGTGATTAGAGTGCATATACACTACCAGTGAGGGTTCAATACTTGATTCTATGTTCCTTGCTTTTATGAGCTATCTTCTCACAAGTTTACTTGTCTTTTATTATATGATTTGAGTTAGTGGAATTTGATTTATGTTTGTCTTGGAAAACTTTTTTCTTTTAACCAAGTAGACAGAATCATCTTAGCATGTAGTTGCATTCATAAGTTGCATTTCATGAGTCTTACTTTTCCCTATTCATTCCTTTTATCTCCTTGAGATTAGCATCAGGACATGCTAATGTTTAAGTGTGGGGAGATTGATAAACCACTATTTTATGGTTTATCTTGTGCTCAATTGAGTGGTTTTTATCAAGTCTTTGCACACTTATTCATACAAATTGCATGATTTTATGATTCCTTCCTAGTTTTGTTCCATAATGGAAAACTTGCTTCCTAAGCCATTAAATTGTGTATTTTAATTCCCCTCTATAACATTCGATGCCGTGATCTATGCGTTAAGTGTTTTCAGGCCTTATAGGGCAGGAATGGCTTAGAGGATGAAAAGGAAGCTTGCAAAAATGGAAGGAACACAAGAAACTAAGGAGCTGACCAGTGAGGATCGACACGTGCGCGCACCTGACGCGTACGCGCGAAAACCAAGTTTGCACAGCGATGCGTGCGCGTGCCTGACGCATATGCGTGACAAGGAAAATCGCCAAACGACGCGTATGCGTGACCGACGCGTACGCGTGACATGCGCGAGCTGCAAAAATTGCAGAAAACACTGGAGGCGATTTTGGGCCAAGTTTGGACCCAGTTTTCGGCCCAGAAACACAGACTAGAGCCAGGGGACAAGCAGAGACTCAACACACATTCTCATTCGCATAGTTTTAGTTTAGTGTTGAATCTTAGAGATAAATTACTACTTCCTCTAGGTTTTCTTTACATTCATAGATTTCTAGTTTTATGCTTTTGCTTTGGATATTGAGAAGAGTCATTACCTCCATTGAAGTTTCTATTATTCTAGTTTGCTTTCTCATTCCTTTACTCTTTTGATTACTTATTAACCCTGTTCAGATAAGTATATTGCATTTTGGGATTTATTAATGCTAAGAATTATTTTTACCTTTAATTAATTTTAAGTTCCTATTTTATTTAATCTATCATGTCTCCTTCTTATATTTTTGTGAGCGTTATATTTATGTCAATGGAGTAGACTCCCAACTTAACTTGGGGGTTGATTAAAAGGAGACCCTTGAGTTGGAATGCTCAAGTCATTAGTTAAATTGAAAGTTGTTGGCTAATTCTCTATTTACTAATGCTAATCCTTCCCAAGGGAGAGGATTAGGACTTGCGAATAAGCGTTAGCTCAATCACTTGACTTTCCTTTGTTTAGTAACGGTTACCTAAGTGAAAATAACAACCTTTTGATACTACCCTTGAGAAAATCCAACAAGGATAGAACTTCTAATTAATCATTCCCCCTGTCGAGGCTTTTTATTCTGAATTCACAAATCTTTTTTAATTTAAATTGCTTTAATTCTCAATCCTTTATTTTTCTGTTATTCAACTCTTAAATTTCGTGGAAAATTCCTGACTAATAAAATCGCACTCTTTTGTCAACTCATTGGGAGAAGACCTGGGATTCCTACTCCTAATATTTTTATTCTGAATTTGTGACAACCCTTCTAAATTGATTAGCGGATTTTTGCTAGTTAAGAACTGTACTTGCAACGTATTTCTTATATTAATTTCTTAATCGGCCATTTTCCGCCACGTCAGTGCACTGGTGTATTACCTGCGTCCGAGGATCGACGCGCGCACGCACGCCACGCGTATGCATAGAATGACAAAAAGAAGAGGGGCGCGCGGGCGCTAGCTATGCGTACACATGGGTAGGGAACAAGTAAGGGATGCATACGTGTCATAGCGTGCGCACAGGTGAAAGCAACTGCCCGTTTCACGCATTGCTTGCACAATACTCGTGCAAGTCTCGGGCGTGGGTGGGCAAGATGGCAAAACGACGCGTGAGGGTGCTATGCGCGCATGCGTGAGGAGGAGTTGCGTGTTTTCCGCATTGCTTGCGCAACTCTCGGGAAAAATGTACCCGGATTGTCATACATTGCGACCGATGCGTACGCGTCATGTGCGCGCATGCGTGGACAAACAAGGGGGCAAAACGATGGGTGAGCGTGCTATGCGCACACGCGTGAGTAGGAGTTACGCATTTTGCGCATTGCTTGCGCAACTCTCGGGAGAAAGTGCCCAGACTTGCGAAAATACAGGCAACGCGCACGCGTTCTGTGCGCTTACGCGTGCACCCCCCCTTTTTTCCCAACATAGAGAAAGGTATTTTAACACATTCCTGGCAGGTATTCAAGCTAGATAGTAAAGAAAACACTCACAAATTCATGCACCACTCAAAATAAAGCATTTTCCTGAACCTTATCAATTCATCCATACCAAGAGTAATGAAATCTACATGAATATCATAACAATTCAACAAAATCAACAAAAGCTATCATACATAAGAAACTCAACAACGCTAAGAAATCACAAAATTAACAAGAATCTAAAGCTAGAGGCAAGAAAGTATACACAAGGAGGATCTTACCATGGTGGGGTGTCTCCCACTAAGCACTTTTCTTTAACGTCCTTAAGTTGGACAGTCATTTGCTTAAGCTTCCTCTCCTTTTGGTGCATCCTCAAGTAGGAGCACCTCCATTTCCCTTGGTGATTTGTAGCCATGGTACTTATTCACTCTATGTCCATTCACCTTGAAAGTTGTATCACTTTGAGGGTCGAATAATTCTACTACCCCATAGGGCTTAACCTCCTTTACTTTCAAGGGTCCTTCCCACCTTGAACGGAGCTTCCCAGGTATGAATCTGAGCCTTGAGTTGTAGAGGAGAACTTCATTACCTTCTTGAAAATCCTTCTTTCGGATGTGGTGATCATAAAATGCCTTAGTCTTTTCCTTGTAGATTTGAGCATTCTCATATGCCTCCATCCTAAGACACTCAAGCTCTTCTAGTTGCAATTTTTTGGCCACACCAGCCTTGGTGATGTCCATGTTACACTGCTTTACTGCCCAATAGGCCTTGTGCTCAATTTCCACCGAAAGGTGGCATGCCTTGCCATAAACGATCCGGAAGGGACTCATCCCTAACGGGGTCTGATAGGCTGTCCTATATGCCCATAGTGCATCTGCCAACCGAGAGCTCCAGTCCTTCCTTTGTGGACTTACCGCTTTCTCCAGAATTCGCGTAATCTCCCGATGGACACTTCTGCTTATCCGTTGGTTTGAGGGTGATAAGCAGTTGCAACCTTGTGCAATACCCCATAGCGCTTGAGTAGTGCCTCTACTTTCCTGTTGCAAAAGTGGAAACCTTGGTCGCTCACGATTGCTCGTGGCGACCCACAGCGGCACATAATATTATTTCTAATGAAAGAAATTACGGCATTAGCATCATCAAGGCGGGTGGGTATCGTTTCCACCCACTTTGATACGTAGTCAACCACCAACAGAATATATAGATACCCACTTGAGTTAGGAAATGGCCCCATAAAGTCTATGCCCTATACATCAAAGATTTCACAAAATAACATAGGTTGTTGAGGCATCTCATCCTTTTGGGATGCATTTCCTGACTTCTGACATTAGTGACGCGACACACAGAATTTGTTAGCATCCTTGAATAAGGTTGGCCACCAGAATCCACAATCCAAAACCTTTTTAGCCGTCCGTTGTAGGCTAAAGTAGCCGCCACACTTGGATGAATGGCATGCTTCAAGAATGGGTTAGATTTCGGATTCCGAGACACATCTTCAAATTACTTGGTCTACTCTCCTCTTCCACAAGTGAGGGTCATCCCAAATGTAATATTTGGAATCACTCCTCAACTTGTCCCTTTGGTGTTTAGAAAAGTTAGGAGGGAAGATCTTAGCAACCAACTAGTTCGCCATTGGTGCAAACCAAGGAAAGCTATTCGAAACAGCATGCAAACTATCCAAAGGGAATGAGTAATCAATCAGAAATGGGTCATATTTAATATTTTCAAGGTGGCTTAAATGATCCGCAACCAAATTTTTGACCACTTCGATCCCTAATCTCAATGACGAACTCTTGCAAGAGCAATATCCAATGTATGAGCCTAGGTTTCGACTCATTCTTTGTCAACAAATACTTTAAAGCTGCATGATTCGTGTATACCACTATTTTGGACCCTAGAAAATAAGATATAAATTTATCTAATGCATGGACAATAGCTAGGAGTTCTTTTTCTGTAGTGGTATAGTTGGATTGTGCCGCATCCAATGTTTTTGAGGAATAAGCAATGATATAAGGGAGTTTACCATCGAGCTGTGCAAGCGCGGCACCTACAGCATGATTTGATGCGTCGCACATTATCTCGAATGGCTGCGTCCAGTTAGGACCCCTAACAATTGGTGCCGTGGTAAGAGCTCTCCTTAACTCCTCAAATGCATCTGCACAAGCACTATCAAACGCAAAGTCCATGTCCTTTTGGAGTAGGCACGACAATGGCAATGCAATCTTGCTGAAATTCTTGATAAAGCGCCTATAGAATCATGCATGTCCCAAAAAGGAACAGAACTCCCTCACAGAAGAGGGGTGAGGTAAACTGGTGATAACATCAACCTTGGCCGGGTCTATAGAAATGCCTTCCTTAGAGACTACGTGTCCAAACACTATACCTTGTCTCACCATGAAATGACATTTTTCGAAATTTAGGACAAGGTTAGTGTCAACAAACCTAGCTAAGACTTTGGCCAAGTTCTCCAAACAACTATCAAAAGAGGTACCATATATGCTAAAATCATCCATAAAGACTTCCAGACAAGTTTCCATAAGATCGGAAAAGACACTCGTCATGCACTACTGAAAAGTGGCGGGTGCATTGCATAGCCCAAATGGCATCCTTTTATAAGCAAAGGTGCCAAAGGGACAAGTAAATGTGGTCTTTTCCTGATCTTCAGGAGCAATATGTATCTGGAAGTAGCTAGTGAATCCATCAAGAAAGCAATAATGGGATTTTCCTGCCAGACAGTCCAACATCTGGTCAATGAAGGGCAAAGGGTAGTGGTCCTTCCTCGTAGCGGCATTCAACCTTCTATAATCGATGCACACCCGCCAAGCATTTTGCACTCTTTTGGTGACCACTTCACCATCATCCTTCTTAACTGCAGCGATTCCTGATTTCTTTGGAACGACTTGGACCGGGCTCACCCATTCACTGTCAGAAATCGGATATATGATACCTGCATCAAGTAGCCTTGTGACTTCCTTTTTCACCACATCTAGGATAGTCGGGTTGAGCCTTCTTTGGGGTTGTCTCACCGGCCGAGCTCCTTTTGGAGAAAAATACGATGCATACATGTGCGGGGGTCAATCCCCAAAATGTCAGCCAAGCTTCAACCGATTACTTTCTTGTGTTTCCTTAGGACCTCTAGGAGCTTCTCTTCCTCTTGACTCGAAAGCTCACTAGCAATAATGACCGAAAACTTTTGGTTGTCCTCAAGGAATGCATACTTCAAATGAGATGGAAGAGGTTTCAATTCACTTTTTGCCTCAAGTTGAGGTTCCTTTTCATCAAGCTCCTGGAGTTCACTCTCGACAACTCTCTCTTGTTCACCCTTTTGGTCATCTGTCTCCTCAACAATAGGATAGCACAACTTGTTGTTATCCTCTCTTCCTACTTTTGCTACTACCTCATCGATTACATCACATCGGAGAACAGAATGCTCCTCGGGTGGGTGTCTCATGGCTTCTTCCAAATTGAACTTGATAGTCTTGTCTCCTAACTCAAAAGAGTATGTGCCAGTAAAGGCATTTAATTTGAACTTAGAGGTCTTCAAGAAAGATCTACCAAGCTAAACAGAGGAAGAGCTTCTATTATTTGTTGGAGGCATTTCAAGGATATAGAAGTCAACTGGAAGCACCATTGATCGCTACAAGTACATCTTCCGCTATTCCTACACCGGTAATCACACTCTTGTCGGATAAGGCAAATTTGGCCACCGACCTCTTTAATGGAGCTAAATTCAACCGCGCAAAAATAGAAAGTGGCATGATACTCATGCAAGCCCTTAGATCGCATATACAGTCATGAAAAGCAACTCCACCAATACGACAAGACACCAAACATGGTCCAGGGTCACCACACTTTTCCGGAATAGGCTTCATCAATAAAGAAATGGAACTACCCAATGACAATGTCTCCAACTCACCTATTTTATCCTTGTGTGTCACATGTCTTTTAAAAATTTTGCATACTTCGGAATTTATTGAATACCATCAAGAAGTGGAATGGTTACCTCAACTTTCTTGAATACTTGAAGCATGTTTAAATCAAACTCCAGAGTCTTCTTGGCCTTCTTTACCATGGAATGGAATGCGATAGGAATAGACTCATCTACTACAGCCTTCCTCTTAGGTTCCTTAAGGCTTACTTCTCCTTCCTCATGCCTTGTGTCTACCTCTTTTTCTTCATGTGGAACTTCAACAACCACTTCTTCCTCATGAATGTCTTCCAAGAACCTAGTAGGTATCTCCTCCAATGTAGTTCCTGACCGTAGAGTGATGGCGTTGAGACCGCCCTTTGGATTTGGAAGGGGTTGGGATGGAAGATTAGAAGAGCTTGAGGGTTGGTTGGTGTTGTTGTTTGAGGAGGACATGGCCAACTTTGAAATCATGTCGGTGAGATTGGCTAATTGAGCACTCATGCCACCATATTGTGCACTCAAGGTATTAAATTGAGCCTTGTTATTCTCATCCTTTTTTTCCATAGTAGCTCTAAGTTCATCAACTTGGTTGGTGGAAGAGGAAGATAATTGGTTGGATTGTTGTCTTTGATGTAGTGCTTGGTACTTGGTGTAGTTGTTTTGGTTTTGATGGGATGCTTGGTTGTGGTGATTTTGGTTGGCTTGGTGGTTGTCGTTGTTATGGTGGTATTGGGATGAAGATTGGTTGTTGTTGTAGTGAGAAGAAGAGTTGTTCCATCTTTGATTTTGATTGCTCCCTTGTGCATTATCCCTCCACCCTTGATTTTGATTATTGCCATGAGAGTAGTTGTTTTGGCCTTGAGAGGGATAGGGTGGACGGTTGTTATAATTCACATTGGCCACGGCAAGGGCATACTCCTCTTGAATTTGGTGGCATTGACTGGTGTAATGTGTGGTGCTAGAGCATAAACCACAAATTCTAGGAGGACCTTCAAGTTGGGGAACTTGGGGTGGGGCTTGGATGGCTTGGATGGAGTAGAATGCCTTTTGTTCTTTTTTGCATCGCCGTAAGGATAGTGGTCATATCCCCAAGCGCCTTGGTTAAGCTTATTTCAGAAGGGGATGCTTCCGCCACACCCTTGAGAGGGTTGCTCCTTACTCTTATATGTTGTGTAGCCTCAGCAACATCATTTATCAAGCTCCAAGCTACTCCCGCCGTCTTGTTTTTGGAAAGAGAACCACCACTAGCGGCGGTGAGCAATCTTCTATCTTCCGCACAAAGACCTCCGGTAAAATAACTGATGAGAAAATGAGTGTCCAATCCATGGTGTGGATAAGATTCCAATAGCCTCTTGAACCTAGTCCAATACTCATACAAACTCTCTTGGTCCTTTTGCATTATACCCGAGATTTCCTTCCGGATATAGTCAGTCTTTTCCGGCGGAAAGAACTTGTCTAGGAACTCTCTTCTTAAGAAATCCCAATTGGTCGTAATCTCATCCGGTTGCGAATAAAACCACATTTTTGCTTGCCCCTCAAGAGAGAAGGAGAAAGCAAAAACCATAATAGCCACCTCATCGGCTCTATGCCTTCAAGCCGTAGAACAAGCAACTTGAAAATCTCTTAGATGGCGGATGGGGTCTTGATCCGGAAGCCCATGATACTTGGGGATTAGATTTATCAAGCTATTCTTTAACTCAAAGTTTGGGTCGAGATTGGGATACCTTGCTTGCAAGGGTTGAAGTATGATGTCCGGAGCCCCTTGTTCATGCAATGTGATTCAGTGTGGCTCCACCATGTATGGTTCACCTGTGGGATGCAAAGATGTATTAGTGGTACCAACAAAAGAATAAGAAGTAGCGGACTCCAAGTCACTCTCGGTACTGTCTAGTGATTCGGTATACTTCTCAAGAGAGGCCGACGTACTAGCCGTATAGTCCAACCGCCGTCTAGCATACCGAGTGTGCAATAAGGTTCTTTCAATCTCAAGGTCAAGCTCGGCTAAGCTAGAGTTTGGTTGAGACTGAGTCATCAAACTTGGGAGTCATTGCACATGAATAAAAGAAATCAAAACTATAACTAGGTATTAAAAGCAAGTAAACTATCTACATTATTCACATATTCACATAACCAATGTCAAGGCATACGTTGCAACCATTCCCCGGCAACGACGCCAAAAATTTGATAGGTTGACTACCATCGGTAAGAATTTCACAAAATATTCACATTGCAAGTATAGCTCTCAACCGACAAATAATCCTCGAATCAAATTTTAAGGAATTGGTTGTCACAAAGTTCAACCCCAATAGAAGTAACCAAAGTATTCAAACCTCAGGTCATCTCACAAGGAATGGGTAAACATGTGCATCAACATTGGTTAGATTTCCGGGGTTGGAAGTCATGATAAGGGAATTAAACTAATATACTTGACAAGCAAGAAATCTTAAAGTGCAAGAAACTAAATCAAGTAACTAAATCAAGAGAACATATGATCTACTTCTACTCTAGAATTAAGCAATTATCTAAAACGAGAACTAAACAAATGAGATTTTTGTTTTTCAAATGTGAATAATAAAAGGAACTCTTGGCTAAGCATAGGAATTGGGGTCAGCATCCTTTTCTACAACTATAAAAATTTCCAATTATGAGGAACCAAACTCACTAAGTCTACCTCCAAGAGCCTTAAGTACGTAATATCTACTCCTAAGCTTGAGGTACGTCAAGTGGCTTGGTCAATCTCAACCCATAAGTCCTAACCAATCTACTAATTAGGTTAGTAGTGGGTTAGTGTCAATAGGTGTCAACTTGACCACAAGGGTTCTCCGATCAACAATCCAATAAGACCCAATGACTCAAGGTCACCCAATCCTCATAGCTTAAGCCAAGAGTAAAAAGAACTACTCCATAAACAAAGGAAAAATTTCATCAAACACATGGGGTACATTAACAAAAGACATATTCATATTGAAATTAAATTGGAAATTGAAAGTACCCACTAACAATTATTAATATAAAACTACTCAATTAACACTATTAATCATGGAAAACATCAATGTAGCATTAACAATTCAAGATCCACAAGGTTCACAAGATGAATAGAAAATGGAAAATAACAAGGAAACATAAATCTAACACAAGATCTCAACAAATTATACTAGGGAATTCAAATTAAGTAATAAAAACTAGAAATCAATAAAACCCAATTCAGAATTCATCAAGGGAAGAACAAATCAAACTAGATCTAGAGAGGAATAAGGGTTTCTCTCTCTAGAAGAATAAAAACCAAAAACTAACAAAAATTTGTGTCTAAGTGTGTAATGGATGATCCCCCCCTTTCCCCCTAGAGTTCCTGGGTCTTTTTCATGCAGAACCAGCTTGAATTTGGGGCTGTTCAGCCTCAGAAATCGCCAGGCATGATTTCTTTAACGAGGTCACGTGCAGCTCGTCACACGTACACGTCATGCACGCGTGCGCCTCGTCTGAATTTTGCGATCCACGCGTATGCGGCAAGCACGCGTGTGCGTTGATGGAGATTTTGCCAATCCACGTGGATGTGCCACTCTTCGTGCGCCATGCCCAGCTTCCTTTACCCATGCGTGCGCGTAAGGTGTGCGTGCGCGTAAGGTGTGCGTGCGCATCTCAGCTGATTTCCCAAAATCCAATTCTTCATGTTCCTTCCACTTATGCATGCTTTCTTTCTCTTTTTTAGGCCATTCTTGCCCTAAAAACTCTGAAATCACTCAACAAACATTTCACAGCATCGAATGGTAATAAAAGAGGATCAAAATATGGCAATTTTAAGGCAAAAGAAGCATGTTTTTCATCATGAAGCAACATTAGGAAGAGAACACAAAACCATGCAATTCTTGTGAATAAGTGTGAAAAATATTGACAAAACCCCCAAATTCTACACAATATAAATCATAAAATTGGGATTTATCAAGGGTGTATGAGGAAAGGTGTGTATGGGGAAGATGGAAAGTATGAGAGAGAAGAAGGTGGGGGTAGGTGGAGATTCTGTGGCACCCACTTAGCTGAGAAAGTTGCAGAACTGATGTTGTCTGTCCCCTACCTGGCCTTCAATGCCAGGAATGGGCGTTGAATGCCCAGAAGGGGGAAAGGGTTGGGGCTGGAAGCCCCATGTAGGGCATTAAACACCCAGGCTTCTATCCATTTGGGGTGTTGAACACCCAGGATGCTCCCTTCCTGGCGTTCAACGCCAGCTCCTTGTCCCTGTGAGGTGTTAAATGCCCAGACTGGTCCCTTTCTGGCGTTTAATGCCAGGACCTTACTCCCTGAGGGGCGTTGAACGCATGGACAGAAAAAGGTTGCAGTCAGTTTGATAATGATCGAGTGACATTGCTTCTTCGGTCCGAACCAAGGAATCCCTTAGATATGATTCAAAAAGGATCTTATTTTATCGTTGATAAGAGATATCCCTATGGAAAATATGAATCAAAGTTTGAAGAAGGGGAAGGAGTCCTCGACCCGCAACAGATGGAGGAGGATTTATTCAATCACATAGTTTGGGCTCCTAGAATATGGTGCCCTTGGAGCTTTCTATTTAATTGTATCGAAAGGCCCAATGAATTGGGACTTCCCTATTGAGCCAGGTCATTTCGGGGCAAGTGGATCATTTATGAGGAAGAGGATGAGCTTCAAGAGAATTATTTAGAGTTCTTGCAGGGTGGAACCATGCAGCACCAGACACGAAATAGATCTTCCAAAGAACAAGGCTTTTTTCAAATAATACCTCAGGTGAGTGAGGCTCGAATCCCACAAGGATTGCCGGATTGAGCAAGCTGTGGTTATCCTGCAGATCTTATTAAGGTAAATAGAAGAATAGTTGTTATTTGTTGTAGGCGCATAAACAATCAATAACAATCGAACGTAGAGATGGTAATTAGCAGTAGTTAAGGCTTCGGAGATGCTTCTTCTTCTGAGTTAACACGTCTCACACTCTACTTCAATGATGAATGAGTCCTTCAATGGCAGGGCTGTAAGTGATTAAGCCATGGGTCCTGGCCATTAATCTCCTCAGATCCAGACTAAACATCCAAACGGACTAGATCAATCTGGGAGAGGGTGAAGTGCGTGTAAGTCAATCCCTTTATTGATCCTACTCAAAACACCACAGACAAGGTCAGATCTTCCGGATCAGAGATTGCTGCTCTTATGGTTCTAGCCTTTAAAGCCACATGAACCTCAATTGTCCCTGACTAACGAGGTTATATGTCACATACCTCGATTAATCCAGATAATTCTGTTGGAACCGGTGATGCATCCTCAAGTTGTAGCTCAATACTATTCGAGTCAAGACTCGTAAAGAACTCATATAGAATCGAGATTCATAAGAATGAAGAACGACAATGTATCATAGAATAGAATCAGAAACTTATTGAAATAGAAAAGTACTTGTATTAATCCATAGCAATTAGCAGAGTTCCTAACCTTAACCTAGGACGTTTAGTTGCTCATACTGTACAGAAAGTTCATACGTTCCAAAAGCTAAAAGTCCAATATTCTAAAAGAAGGTCGAAGAAGCCCTAAACAAGGGTGATCTTTCTTCTATTTAAACTAAACTAATAATTAAGAATTATAAAAAAATGAAGTAAACAAAGTAAAATGATTCAAAAATCCACTTCTGGGCCCATTTGGTGAGTGTTTGCGCTGAGCTTGGCTTCTAGCTTGAGGGAGTAGGCATTAAGTGCCCTCTAAGAAGTGTCCACCCTGCTTCCTTGCTCCCCTTGTGGCGATGGACACCAGGTTTGGGTGTTGAACGCCAGCGTTGGTCTTCTTGGGGTGTTGAATGCCCCACAAGGGGTAGTTTGGGCGTTCATCGCCCGTTTTGGGCAGTCCAATCTGAAGAAAAGCATAGACCATTAAATATTGCTAGAAAGCTCTAGAAGTTAACTTTCCAATACTGTTAAGTATGCATCCTTTGGACCTCGGTAGCGCCAGAAATTCTCGTTTGAATAAACATAGGTCAGATTTCTGACAGCATCTACTATGCTTTCCTTGCCTCTGAATTAGACTTTGCCAAAACTTGCCAAATTCATCTAAATTCACCTAATATTATAAGAAAAATACAAAATCATAAAGTAGCATCCAAAAAGTGAATTTTGCAATAAAACCTACTAAAAACATAATAAAATTTAACAAAAGATACTGAAAACACTAAGAAAATAACATAAAAAAGCGTAAAAAATATGCGCTCATCAGTGCATATGGAAAGAAAGGAATCAACACTTATTTCAGCAATCAAACATCATACCATAAAAATTAATAGTCAATTCAGAGTGCCTAGTAGCAGAATTCTATAATGCAACAGATGACAGTTCTAATGATAATAGATTTGGATCAGTTAGGAGTAGAGAAAGGAAGAGAGTTACCTGGAGGCCTCTGCCTAAGGAGTGGTTGAAGGTAAATTGATGACAAGTCATCTTAGGCTAGTTTCACAAGCCTATTTCATTAGTTTTCACTTGGTTTTCATGCATTCTTGAACCAAAAGTAAGTAATTTGAATGAATTTTTATGACAATCTTGAATCAACCAAACATGATTCATTTTATACAAAATCATAGGTTTTATGCTAGAATTAATTGATTAATTAAATGATGCAAAGATCTAGTGATTTTGGTGGAGCTTTGATTAGTTGTTTGGTTGCTTGTAGGTGAAGAAATGGTGGAAAGAGGAATTTTTGGCACACTTTTGAAGTTTGAGCACACTTTTGAACCATAGGCCACGCTTTTGAAAGCATGGCCCATGACCATGAAGCCAAGGAATGAAAGAAACAAAGGCTAGCGCTCATTAAAGAGAGCACTACTGATGAGTATTTTGGAGGAAAAATAATTTTCTCCCAAAACACACAAATCTAACCGGCAAGTGCACCGGGTCGCATCAAGTAATAAAAACTCATGGGAGTGAGGTCGATCCCACAGGGATTGAAGGATTGAGCAATTTTAGCTTAGTGGTTAATTTAGTCAAGCAAATTGAGTGTTGGTTGAGTGTTTTGTGATTTTGCAGAAATTAAAGTGCATGGAATTAAAGAGAACATGAAATAAATTGCTGAATCTTAAAGAACAAGAAATTAAATAACAGAAACTTAGAATGCAAGAAATGTAAATTGCGGAATCTTAAAGTGCAAGAAATGTAAACAGCTGGAATTGTAAAGGGAATTGGGGAATGGATTTGCAGAATTTAAACAAGGAAAAATTGAATTGCATTAAACAGAAGAGGGAAAGGGAATTGGGATTGAAACGGATCTTGAAGCAGTAAAGTAAATGAACATTAAAAGCAAGAAACAAACTCCGATTGCAACCGTGTACTTAAAGAGGGGACCCGTGGTTGCAAACGCGGTTGCAATCTGGGTATTGAACCTCCGATTGCAACCGTGTACTTAATGTTCCCTCTCCTCGTTTTCAAACGCGGTTGCAATCTGGGGATTGAACCTCCGATTGCAACCGCGGTGATCGTGTGTTCCGTTCCGGTTGCAATCCCAGTTTCAATCTGGGGATTGCAACCGTGGTTGCAAGTATGGTCGTTCAAAACACCCGACGATACTTTTCAACCTCGGTTTCAATCTGGGGATTGAAATCGAGGTTGAAAACCAGGTTGAAAACGATTGGAGTTTTGGCCAAGTTAACCAAGTGAAGCCAAGAAGAGGTTTGAAGTTCTCGTTAGTTGGTTCCGGAGAAAGTTGGGTTAAGGTGGTTCTCGTTTCCGGGTTGAGTTCCGAACTTCTAGTTAACTTCTTTCACATATTTATCCTATCTTAAGTTCAAGAAGCCTCTCGAAAGAAAACCTTAAAAGTATTATCAAAAGCCTCTCGAAACCTATAACTCACTTAAAATTAAAGAAACAGAACCCCTTCCTCTTAAGTAAATAGAAGGAGAATCAAAATAACGAAAGTTAAAGTTAATGTTAACAGAACCTAGAACCCAACCTCTTAACTTCTTTAAGACAAAGTTAGAGTAGGAACCTAGAGAGACAAATAAATGACGTTAACTTAAAGGCAAAGACAATGAACTAAGAGTAGATGAAAAGAAACGTTAAATGTAAAAGAAACGTTAACAAGAACAACCTAGATCCTTCCGTAACTCTAGATCTGAACCAAAAGATCAGAGACCAGGGACTCTAGAGTTAAAATATAAGAG
>NC_029789.2:86759264-86760671 GCF_000816755.2 Arachis ipaensis
TTCATGTGCCAACGTTAGCCTCAAAGTTAGGGGGCTAACGTTGGTGCAAACTTTTGAAGCCCCGGGGAGAATTTTCAAGTTCCAACGTTAGCCTCCAAGTTGGGGGGCTAACGTTGGGGCTAACTTTTCAACCAAAAGTTTGTGCAAAAGTTTGATGCTAACTTTAGGTCCAGCTTCTTGCTTCCTGGTTCGATTTCACTTATTCCATTGTCTTCTCTTTACTCCTAGCTATTCCTTCTTGCTTCAACCCTTCTCCAAGCTTTCTTCACCTATAATTAATCAACCAAACTCATCAAAGCTATGCTCAAAATCATGAGATATTCATTCTTTCATAATATGCAACAAATATAGCATAAAACCTCATGAAATGGCATGAATTCATATATGGTTGATTCAATCAAGGGAAACATGAAAATCTACTCAATTAGCTTGCTTGTAGCTCAAGAAAGTGCATAATTCTAATGAAAACAAAAGAAAAAGACTAGTTAAAATAGGCTAAGATGACTTGTCATCACAACACCAAACTTAAAGCTTGCTTGTCCTCAAGCAAGAAATGAATTATGCTCAGAGATTCTTTCAATTAAGATGGATTGAGGAACACTTGTAAAGTACAGTGAGTGAAGTGATCAAGTATCAGTGGGGTGAGCTCTAAATCATATGCTCATGCAAGGGCTTCAGTGCTCACTAGTCCTTACATATTGGGAGTCGTAGGTCTTAGGATTTTCATCCAAATGGTATCATGGAGATCTCTTTATATGCAATCACCTTGAAGCAGCTTATAGTTTCTGTGCTTTGGCCTCGACTCTAAGTATCATATCTCAAAGCGGCTCTTTAGATAAGCTTTCAATCAATACTCCTAAACCAGTTGGTTTTAAGGTATTAGGTGTTGAAGCACCCCTAAGGATTTACTTGCTCAAGCCTCTCTTGCTTATTGAATTATAAAGAAAGAAATTATACTATGCATGCAGGCAGGGGTATATAGAAAGAAAACTATACTATGCAGACAGGCAGGGCAATTAAGGATACAATCCAACTTTCAATTACAGCAATATTTGATGCAAAACAATGACTTAACAATACAACCTGTTGAAGTTTACTTGCTTTCCTTCTTCTCATCATCATCATTGCTGGCCTTTAGGTTCATCTTTTGTTTCTTTGGTTGATGATGCTTAATCCTTCCAACAGCTTATATGGACCTCTGCAATGATATTAAAAGTTGCTTGTTCCCCAAGCACTTGAAAATTGGTTAGCTTGCATGATTTATTTGTGGGCCTTTGTACTTACTTTGGTGTGGGAACACCAAACTTAGTACCTTGCCAATGCATTAGATTAACCATGTGTGAAACTCTTTTTCTTCTTTTTCAAAAGCAATAAAACTGAAAACTAGGAAACAGCAGAGTAGTTAAG
>NC_029789.2:86760806-86768942 GCF_000816755.2 Arachis ipaensis
TGCTGCTGAGTTTGCTGGTGTAGCTGCTTGTTTTGATTCATGATTGCTCTCACTCCTTCAAGATTCATTACTTCCTTTTCTAAAATTGCATTCCGTGGCGTCTCAAATGAGTGTTGGTTATTGGCTCTTTTGTCACTGAACTCTGCAGTTCCTTGGATGGTTGTTGTTGCCTTGAGTAGGCCATCTGAGAAGTAATCTACTGCTTTTCTTGTTTCGGAGGTTAATCCTTCATAGAATGCTCGAAAATCTACCTTGTCATTTGATTTCTTGTATCTCTCCCATGCTTTGAACAGTGGTTCTTCCGTGCCCAGGGGATACATTCTTAAGTTCCAACGTTAGCCTCCAAGTTAGGGGGCTAACGTTGGGGCTAACTTTTCAACCAAAAGTTTGTGCAAAAGTTTGATGCTAACTTTAGGTCCAGCTTCTTGCTTCCTGGTTCAATTTCACTTATTCCATTGTCTTCTCTTTACTCCTAGCTATTCCTTCTTGCTTCAACCTTTCTCCAAGCTTTCTTCACCTATAATTAATCAACCAAACACATCAAAGCTATGCTCAAAATCATGAGATATTCATTCTTTCACAATATGCAACAAATATAGCATAAAACCTCATGAAATGGCATGAATTCATATATGGTTGGTTCAATCAAGGGAAACATGAAAATCTACTCAATTAGCTTGCTTGTAGCTCAAGAAAGTGCATAATTCTAAGGAAAACAAGAGAAAAAGACTAGCTAAAACAGGCTAGGATGACTTGTCATCAACTACGCTCAAATTTTTTCACTTTTTCGGGATTTTCTTAAGCCTTGTGACAACATGACCATGCCTCCTTCAAAGGGCCATAACCCGAGCTATAGATGTCCAATTAATGCAATTTCAGCTGCGTTGGAAAACTAACATTCACAGCTCTCCAATGATATATTATAATTCATATTTGGCATGAAATTGAAGTACGAGTGATAGGCATCTTTAAGGCACAAAAACCAACCAAGCAAGTGCTCTCACCAAGGCTCGAAGTGGGGAACCAAGCAAATGAAGAGTACCGCTCAAAAACTCAAGCGCAGTGCTCCCATTAGCTACCTTTTTCATGCTCTTTTGGGAACCAATGAAAGCCAAGCATGCACAAAGCAAGACTCACCAAGAGGAAGCGTTGGAAAATTCAAGCGCTACGCTCCCTTTCCTCAATTTTTTCGTGCTCTCTTGGCCAAGATAGCTGGGTTCAAAGCTGGCCCAAGGAAGCAATAAAATGTAGCGCTCAAAGAGTGAGCGGAGCGCTCAAGAAGTGAGCGCTAGGTGCATGCCATGACACGGACAAGGCACACAAGTAGGAGTAGCGCTCAAGAATTCAAGCGGAGCGCTCCCCTGGAAGGTTCACACATGCCTCCAACCCATGCCACTTGAACCAAAGCAACTCCAACCCATGCCACTTGAACCAAAGCCACTCCTGACCCATGCAACTTGACCTAAGTCACCAAATGTATCCGGATCCACTCTCATTCAAATCCAAAGCAAGCAAAGCCCATACCATCACTCAAAGGCACAAGTACAAGCTAGATAGGAATTTCATTTAAATTGTAATTTATTTTCAATTTAAATTTTATTTTCATTTTGTAAAGCCTATATAAAGGCATCATTTCCATTTCATTAAAGTAGGCGGGCTCTGCTAGAGAGCATTAGGAGTAGGGCAGAATAGAAAGTCCTCTTTGAAACACTTTTAATTCTTCTGCACTTTTACATTTCAATCTTGAATTCAAATTGGCTTATGCAAGTTTCAAATTCCTTCTCTGATACAAATTTCCCTTTCTACAATTTTACAATTCAATTTACATGAGCTTGATTTTAATCTTCTGTTCTCACTGCTTTCTGTTCTCATTGCTCTCAATTTAATTTCCTGCAATTTAATTCCTCTGCAATTGTTCCAAGATCTAATACTTCATTTAAATTCTAGCACCCAGCCCCCTTTACATTTTGCTGCAATTTACTTTTCTTGCTCTTTAAGCTTTGGTCCAATCTACATTCTGCTGATTTACACTTGATGTAATTTACATTTCTTGTTCTTTAAGGTTCTGTCAATTTACTTCCTGCAAGTGAGATCTGCTGTAATTTTACTTTCCTTGTCATTTAAGCTTCATCTAATTTACATTCTGCTCTTTACTTTCACTGAAATTTACTTTCTGCATCTTTAAATTCCTAGCAATTTCCTTTCTGTTGGTTACATTTTCACTCAATTCACCAATATTAGCTTGACTAAACTAATCACCCACTAAAATTGCTTGATCCATCAATCCCTGTGGGATTGACCTCACTCTTGTGAGTTATTACTACTTGATGCGACTCGGTACACTTGCCGGTGAGTTTTGGTGTGGAATCTGATTTTCACCCATCAAGTTTTTAGTGCCGTTGCTGGGAATTGATTTAGATCAACAATGATTAAGTTGGTGAGAAGTCTAGATTAAGCATTTTCTTTGTTTTTGTTCTCTGTTTTAAACTGACACCAAGGTGTTTGAGTTGTTGCCTCACTAAGAAATTCTTCTCTGAGATATGAATTTCAATTTTCATTAGTGTTGTGTTTTACAAAATTCAAATGGAGCTCAACTCATCTTATGATCAAACAAATTTTATGGATATTACCCACCATCACCAATTTCTAATGATGGCTGGGAATATCACCAAGAAAATACAAATTCTGAGCACTCCAATCAATGGAGATATGCTTCAGAGACACAAGATGAGCAAGATAATCATATGGGATATTTCCCACCACCACAGCTTGATTCAAGTCATTACTCTAATGGTGGCTGGGAATATCACCAAGAATCAACAGATTATGAGCAATCCAACCAATGGGGATATGCTAATCAAGACAATTCCATGGAATACCACCCAACACCATAAAATAATTCATATTATTATGCTAATGGTGGCTGGGAGTATCACCAAGGAATGAAAGAGCATGAACACCTCTCAGAGCCATAAGATGACTCGTACTGCTATAACAACCACTCATATTGTGACTGGGAGGGGCAGAATCAAAGGGATCTTGATGATCCATACTTTGTTCATCAAGAAACATCATCACTGGAGTGTGCTTTCAATAAATTCATGCAAAATTGTCCACCAATACCACAAGAAGATCCATACTGTGATGAATTCAACAATTCTTCTAGTTGTGCTTGGGAGGACCAAAATCAGAGAGCATTTGACAATTCATACTCCACATATCAAGAGCCATCATCACCTGAGCATACCTTCAATTCATTTATGCAAAATTGTCCAACCTCACCTCTCATTTCTTCACTTGAAAATTCTTCAACATTTGATTATGCCTCAACACAAAGCCTCCTCCAAGATTATGCCTCAACACAAAGCCTCCACCAACCATAAAACTTATTCCACAATCCACAAGATTCATTCCATACCACTCAAAACAATCTCACCACAATACATCCATATCCACAAGATTTCCCTCAACCTTCATCTATTGAGCTAGTAGCTGAAGATCCCCTTCAAAAGTCCAGAGAGTTATTGGAAAGACAAGAACAACTCCTTGAAGAACAAAAAAAATTCTGGACAGAGCAAGAATTCCTCTCCAAGAAAATGGATGGGCACTTGGAGCAAATGAGAAGAAACTTAGAGCTGCTGAGCAAGGAAGATGAAGACCAATTGGTGGATGTGAAGGAGGAAGTGGAAGAGCAAGAAGAAGAGGCATCTGTGTCAAGCAAAATTTCAATGCAGAATGAGGTGGTAGAGGTGTTTGAACCTGAAAAGACATATCTACAAAAGCCACTTGAGATGACAAGGGAACATGAAAACTCACAACCCTCACAAACTTCCCTGAACCAAAATGTCTCAGCACCTGAATCCATGATTAAAAGATATGAAGAGGAGATGAAGAAATCTTGGGAAGAACAACAAACCACCTCCATGAAAGTGCTATTAAGTCAAATGTTGGGTGCAAAAGAGGAAGTGGAAGAACAAGAAAGTGAAGAAGTCAATCAAGAGAATTCACACTCAAGTGAAGCAGAGAAGTACATAGAGGAAGAGCTCATGGAACTACCAATTCAAAAGGCTCTTGATGAAGATAAAGCTCCAATAATCACACAACCACTAAGCACTGATAACCAAGAAGTGAAGGCAACTAATAAGAGCACCAATCCCACCCCTGATCCAGCAAGCAAGCTCAATCAAGCCATTAACAAAAGAAAGCTTACTGAGGAGAGGCCAAGACAGGGGACACTAGCTGGTTCATCTCTCCCCTTGAAGTCATTCGTCTTAACAAACTGGAAGAAGAGGAAGAAAGTGAAGAACAACATGTCGAGCTAATGACACTAAAAGAGCGCTTGTTGGGAGGCAACCCAACCTTAGGTAATATTTCATTTCTTTGCTTTGTTCATTTTCTCTGTCTGTTTTGTTTAAATTTCAATAAAGTGGCATATGATTACATTCTAAGTTTGGTGTTGCCCTGCAACAATTTGTATTCAATCTTCCTAGAGGATTGCATAAAAAATGAAAGTGTCACACTAAGATTCTAAGTTTGGTGTGCCACTTAATTTTCTATGCAATTCATTAAGCAACACCACTTGTCTACATAATCATAATGCCCTTCGCAGTGTTATCTTTCTTTTAGTTAGACAATTTTAGTTTTCTCTTTGTTTCAGTCATTTCCTTATTTTTAATACTTTCTTCTATTGACTATTTTTGTTAATACATCACCAAGAGATCCTTATTCATGACAAATTCTTGGCTTGGTGATTGTACTTAGCATATAACAGTTTCATTTGCTTTGTTTTAGTTCAAATAAATTGACATATGGTTGCATTCTAAGTTTGGTGTTGCTATGCAACAAAATTTGCTTCCAATCTTTACTGGATACTTGCATCAAGTCCAAGTGAAAGTGTCACACTAAGTTTGGTGTGCCACTCTTCCTTATGCAATGTATCATGCACACCTTCTTATTTTTGCAATCATAATGTCTCTGTCTCTTGTGCCTTGATTGTTATCCTTAATCTTGCTTGCTTAAAACACATGTACTGCTAACATTTCATTGTGTAAGACATTCATGATCCATCTTAGCCCCATAGCCATTGTTCTAGTTATTTCTTGAGGATGAGCAAGCATTCTGAGTTGGCAAGGGAAAGGGAAGAATAAGAGGAAAAGGACAACAACAAGAAAGATAGACCATAAGGTGGTAACGCTCCTTTCTCCTCCTAATTACTTCTAGCACTGTAAATTGCATGAGTGTCTTTATCTTCTCTGTATACATGTGTGGTATGAATAAGCATAGCCTGAATCTTGATTTGTAACATGTTGTGACATTATGACTACCAACTTGAGTTTTGTGAATTCAAAAGCAATAAAGTATCATGATCTTAAACAAACAGGGTCATTAAAGAAGCATTTAGCATGTGCATACAAGTATTGGAAGGCTAGTATGATTAATTGTTGCTCAATTGCATTGGATTTTATTTAATTGAAGTTTTTATCTATGACATTTTATGAAATTTTTTTGAAATCATGAAAACCTTGAAGAAGCAATTGCAAATTAAGGCAAGAAAAGAAAAAGGGAAAGAATGAGAAAGCTGAAGGCTCTAAGTACCAATGACAATTTCATTGTTAAGTACTTGTGGTGTTTATGTATCAAGCAAAAAGCTTGAAAACAAAACACTTAGAAGTCAAGGCTAGGCTCAAGTGCAAAAGCATTCCCTCAAAGCTCAAGGTTCTGAGCATCAATGATTAGAGAGTCAAGAAAAGAAACAAATTAGCTAAAAAAGAACCTCTAATTAAATGCTTGTGGTGCTTATGTATCAAGTGGTAATACTTGAAAACAAAGCATTTAGAGTCGTAGCTTTGTTATCAACTCATGGAGCAAAGCACCCAAAAGGAGACGCTAATAAGAAAATCAAAAGCTTGTTTCAAGGAAGAAATATAAAGAAAAGATTTCATAAATTGAGCTAGATAGAAGCATCAATCATTTACTTTTCTTTTGTGACTGTGGCATGCATAGAAAACTAGCCAAACCATGAACATTGAGATGCTATTCTTCTTACCTTGGATTGTCAATCTTTATTGCATGATTCTTTCCTTGCTTGGGGACAAGCAAGATTTAACTTTGGTGTTATGATGACAAGTCATCTTAGGCTAGTTTCACAAGCCTATTTCATTAGTTTTCACTTGGTTTTCATGCATTCTTGAACAAAAAGTAAGTAGTTTGAATGGATTTTCATGATTATCTTGAATCAATCAAACATCATTCATTTTATACAAAATCATAGGTTTTATGCTATAATTAATTGATTAATTAAATGATGCAAAGATCTAGTGATTTTGGTGGAGCCTTGATTAGTTGTTTGGTTGCTTGTAGGTAAAGAAATGGTGGAAAAAGGAATTTTTGGCACACTTTTGAAGTTTGAGCATGCTTTGGAACCTTAGGCCACGCTTTTGAAAGCAAGGCCCATGACCATGAAGCCAAGGAATGAAAGAAACAAAGCCTAGCGCTCATTAAAGAGAGCACTACGCTCAAATTTTTTCACTTTTTTGGGCTTTTCTTAAGCCTTGTGACAGTATGACCATGCCTCTTTCAAAGGGCCATAACTTGGGCTACAGATGTCCAATTGATTCCATTCTAGTTGCGTTGGAAAGCTGACATTCAGAGCTCTCCAATTGATAGGCATCTTTAAGGCCCAAAAACCAACCAAGCAAGTGCTCTCACCAAGGCTCGAAGAGGGGAACCAAGCAAATGAAGAGTAGCGCTCAAAAACACAAGCACAACGCTCCCATTAGCTACCTTTTTCGTGCCCTTTTGGGAACCAATGAAAGCCAAGCATACACAAAGCACGACTCACCAAGAGGAAGCGTTGGAAAATTCAAGTGCTACGCTCCCTTTCCTCAACTTTTTGTGCTCTCTTGGCCAAGATAGTTGGGTTCAAAGCTGGCCCAGGGAAGCAATAAAGTGTAGTGCTCAAAGAGTGAGCGGAGCGCTCAAAATGTGAGCGCTAGGTGCGTGCCTTGACACGGACAAGGCACACAAGTAGGAGTAGCGCTCAAGAATTCAAGCAGAGCGCTCCCCTAGAAGGTTCACACATGCCTCCAACCCATGCCACTTGAACCAAAGCAACTCCAACCCATGCCACTTGAACCAAAGCCACTCCTAACCTATGCCACTTGACCCAAGTCACCAAATGCATCCGGATCCACTCTCATTCAAATCCAAAGCAAGCAAAGCCCATACCATCACTCAAAGGCACAAGAACAAGCTAGATAGGAATTTCATTTAAATTGTAATTTATTTTCAATTTCAATTTTATTTTCATTTTGTAAAGCCTATATAAAGGCATCATTTCCATTTCATTAAAGTAGGCGGGCTCTGCTAGAGAGCATTAGGAGTAGGGTAGAATAGAAAGTCCTCTTTGAAACACTTTTAATTCTTCTGCACTTTTACTTTTCAATCTTGAATTCAAATTGGCTTATGCAAGATTCAAATTCCTTCTCTACTACAAATTTCCCTTTCCGTAATTTTACAATTCAATATACATGAGCTTGATTTTAATCTTCTGTTCTCATTGCTTTCTGTTCTCATTGCTCTCAATTTACTTTCCTGCAATTTAATTCCTCTGCAATTGTTCCAAGATCTATGGTGCACGAAATTGTGATCTCCAGGCTCGAACAAATCCTGGTAATGGCTCCAAAGCTTGGTGCTTTGATCTTAATTCATAATTGTCACAACTTCGATACAACTAACCAGCAAGTGCACTGGGTCGTCCAAGTAATACCTTACGTGAGTAAGGGTCGAATCCCACGGAGATTGTTGGTATGAAGCAAGCTATGGTCACCTTGTAAATCTCAGTCAGGCGGATTTAAACATGATATTTTATTAGATTCAAATAAACAATAAAAGGGATAGAGATACTTATGTAAATCATTGGTAGAACTTTCAGATAAGCGAATGGAGATACTTTTCGTTCCTCTGAACCTCTGCTTTCCTGCTATCTTCATCCAATCAGTCTTACTCCTTTCCATGGTTGGCTTTATGTGATACATCACCACTGTCAATGGCTACTTTCGGTCATCTCACGGGAAAATGATCCAATGCCCTGTCACGGCACGGCTAATCGTCTGGAGGCATCACCCTTGTCAATGG
>NC_029789.2:86775888-86777519 GCF_000816755.2 Arachis ipaensis
AACCTCTGAATCTGATTTTTGCTCAAGTCCCTCAATTTCAGCCAGAAAATATCTGAAATCACAGGAAAATACACAAACTCATAGTAAAGTCCAAAAATGTGAATTTAACATAAAAACTAATGAAAACATCCCTAAAAGTAACTAGATCCTACTAAAAACATACTAAAAACAATGTCAAAAAGCGTATAAATTATCCGCTCATCAAAACTTAAATCTTAAATTGTTGCTTGTCCCCAAGCAACTGAAAATCAAATAGGATAAAAAGAAGAGAATATACTATAAATTCCAAACTATACATAGCTCCGCTAAGCACTTTAAGCACTTTGTTTTCCAGTATTACCACCGGATACATAAATGCCACAGACACATAATTGGGTGAACCTTTTCAGATTGTGACTCAGCTTTGCTAAAGTCCCCAATTAGAGGTGTCCAGGGTTCTTAAGCATTTTTTGCTTGATTCTCCTAGTTCAGTATGATGATTCTTGAACACAGCTTCTTTATGAGTCTTGTCCGTGGCCCTAAGCACTTTGTTTTCCAGTATTACCACCGGATACATAAATGCCACATACACATAATTGGGTGAACCTTTTCAGATTGTGACTCAGCTTTGCTAGAGTCCCCAATTAGAGGTGTCCAGGGTTCTTAAGCACACTCCTTTTTTTTTGCTTTGGACCTTGACTTTAACCGCTCAGTCTCAAGTTTTCACTTGACACCTACACGCCACAAGCACATGGTTAGGGACAGCTTGTTTTGGCCGCTTAGACCAGGATTTTATTCCTTTAGGCCCTCCTATCCACTGATGCTCAAAGCCTTGGGATCCTTTTTATTCAAAACATTAATTGATTATGTTATTTTCGAAAATTTGTTATAAAAATAAGAAAAAGATTTTTGAAAAATATTTTTGGAATTTTCGAAAATAACTAAGAATTTTGAAAAAGATTTGATTTTGATTTTGGATTTTGAAAAAGATAAGATTTTCAAATTGAAAATTTGATTTGACTCATGAGAAACAACTTGATTTTAAAAATTTTTGAAAAAGTCAACTCCAAATTTTCGAATTTGATGAGAGAAAATAGGAAAGCTATTTTTTTTTTTTTTGAATTTTTATGATGCAAGAGAAAAACACTAAAAAGATGCAATGCATGAAATTTTTAGATCAAAACATGTGATGCATACAAGAATGCTATGAATGTCAAGATGAACACAAAGAACACTTTGAATGTCATGATGAACATCAAGAACATATTTTTTGAAAAATTTTTAATGCAAAGAAAACATGCAAGACACCAAACTTAGAATTCTTTAATGCTTACGCACTAAGAATTCAAGAATGCATATGATAAACATGAAAAGACACAAAACAAAAATTCATCAAGATCAAACAAGAAGACTTACCAAGAACAACTTGAAGATCATGAAGAACACTATGAATGCATGAAATTTTTTTTTTGAAAAATACAAGATGCATATGCAAGTGACACCAAACTTATGATATGACTCAAGACTCACACAAGAAAAAAATATTTTTTGATTTTTATGATTTTCTAATTTTTTTGGATTTTTTCGAAAATTATATGAAAAAAAGAAAAAATAAGGATTCCAAAATTTTTAATATGAATTCCAGGAATCTT